>NW_026571353.1:21083270-21283270 GCF_026225935.1 Boleophthalmus pectinirostris | reverse complement strand
ATATTTTGTTATTGTAATTGTTTTGCTGTAAACTTTTTAATTTATCTCACTCCTAAATATTTACAAACAGCAGTCTTTCAAAACAGCTTGAGTCGCATGTTTGGAAATGTATGAGATATAATGAAAGTGAAAAAGTTGAGAAAGAGCAATTGCCAAGAACTGGAACAAAGGCCCTTTTGTTTGCCCCTATCCACCTGCCCCATGTTTAGCCTCTGTGTAGTGCAACAGCAAAGATAGAAACAACAAGATCTGAAATTCCTCCAAACCACCATTTTACATTTAATACCACCACAGCACATGGCAGTGTTCATTACACAATCATCATAAAATGTCAACACATACACTCAAACGTTAAACTGAATGACATGAACTCCCAAGAAAAGTACCACTTTATACACAGATATTCAGCTAAAAGTACTCTTTAGTGTAATATTCATCACAGTTACATACCCATAGTGGGACTGTCAAGTTTATTGCAACAGTTACTATATGAAAGCACAATTATATAACAAAGAGTCATACTTATACCAGTGTTGTGTCAATGTAATAGACAAAACAAATGAAAAAGGCACCTTTTATTTTATAAACTGTTATAACCCTGATTACGTATATCCATTATAATCTAAAACTAACTGAATAAACCTGCAACCTATTGTAAATAACAGTGATTCTATACCTCATAATGTGATGATCTATCTGCCATGGTCTTTCTAGGAATGTGCATAATATAAAGGCATCTCATTTGAACACACACCTAAATCTTTTTTTTTTTTTTCAAGTTGCTAGATGCTGGGCTATAACTGGAATTAGTTTTATAATCACAGTGATCTATATAAAATAATTTGTTTCACACACATTCAACAATAAGCACACAACTTGATAAAATATAATATATTTCTGTATAGCTAAAACTCTATAAGCACTATTTCATGGCAGGCATAGTGGTTGGCACAAAAAATACTTGTTGTAAATTATTACTGCTGCTGGTGGCAACATAAGACAGAACAGTAATCCTTAAAAAATAAATTATCTAAATAAAAGCTTTTATATGGAAGGTGCTACAGCGACTTACTGAATAGCTTTTGAGTTTAAGTATTTTTGGGGATTTCTCAGTAAGGGCTTTCATCAAAATATAATGGCTTATTCGATCCTCTCTGTAATTTCACAGTTAATTGCATAATTTTCTTCTGGCTATAATTCTGACAAAATAAATTATCTTTGAGTAATTACTGCACCATTGGATTACATTCATCCATCCAATCTCCACTTTTAATTACATATAATAATACAGTTAAACAGGAATGACTGCTGTGTTCAAGTATGTTTGTGGAAGGGAGCTGTGACCTTCCATTCATGTTAATACTAAAGACGGTTTAGCTGCTTCAAGTTTACTCAGATGTGCTCAGTCTGTCTTCCACACTGCGTTGAGAATCTTCACCACCTCCTCGTAGATGATGAAGACAATGGCCACATCCAAACAAACGCGGCCCAAACGTGGAATTGTGCCTTTATAAAACCTACAGAAAACAGAAAACAACATACATGAGCAAGTTATAGATTTGCACAGAGGTGGGTGGCGCATAGCCACGGCAAGTACTCGGGTAAAAGTACAATTAATGGAAAAATAGTATTACTTAAATTGAAGTACAGATTGCACCCTTTATTTCATTTTTGATAATATTTGGATTTGACATTTAAGATGGTAGGTTTAAAAATATGAAATTGTAAAGGAAAAAATTGTGATCTGTAAATCTTGTATGGATATACTCATTAAAAATATGTATTTTAAAAAAGTATGAGTAAGGATCTAATATCTGATTTATACATAAGTTAAAAGTTAAAATGTGAACATTTAATATATCAAATAGAGAATTAAAAGAGCTAAAGTGGTGAAAGAAACATTAAAATGAAATCATATTCAGCATAAAGCTTTTGACACTCAGTAACTCAAACCCCTCCCAAATGACCCAATTAAAACATTATTTGTGTAGTAAAAGTTAAACTTGAGTAAGACCCACCAATCTAAGTTATAATAAAATGTTAAGATTACTTACGCCAATGGTCCTTCATGCCTCATTATCTTAACAGCACAATCCAGGGTGCTCTTATATTTGTGTGCCTCTAGACCCTGTACAAAAGGAGAAACAGTGTTAGCTCAGAACATACACGTAGTAGTATATATACACATACTGTATATGTACATTACTTTATTTTTTACTTTATGATTAAAATATACCTGCATCCTTGTCTTGATAACATCTAATGGAGTGTTCCCAAAGACACTAGCGGCTCCTGCTATTGCTCCAAATGTACCAGTCACTAAGGGGTTAATGGGTTTGTTTGGGTTGTCACCTAATGATGAAAAATAAATCAAGAATCAAAAGTTAATTATTTAGTGATAATAACATACTGATATTGAAGGCGCAATATGTAACTTTTCTGGTGGGGAATCTGTCACATGCTTTTAGAGTGTTCTTCAGTATGGCAATAAACATCTTTCTTGCATTTTGGCCTTGTGGTGTCGCCTGCTTGTCTCCATGGAGATAGATCAGTTTGATGCCATACTGTGGAACATTATTCCACATGAAGAAATAACATCAAGGGGACAAGCAGGTGCCGGACCCTCCAGAAAAGTTACATAATGCCTCTAATTTCAATATTATAAAATAACAGCACAATTTCATTAAAACATTACCATAGAAATTAATATGGTATCAATAAATAATCACATTCCACAATTCCACAATATAAATTATTCATGATCAAAAATATTAAAATTGTGACAGACCTTTGTACCAGTTCTTTAGAAAAGTCATGACTGAGAAGCGAATAGCCTGATTGGACCCCTGTTTGAGGACAGTAGCAGTGAGGCCTTGGTATGTCCCCCTCAATCCTAAAAGATCAATATAAACGGGAATGAGTGTTTATCTACCGTAATTGCACAGACTACTTAAAGAACACTGCGTTACACCGCTACACCAGCAGAGTGCAGCAGCTGTACACATTTACCTTGTTCCTTGACAATCTGGCTAACTCCGTGGAAGAAACCCTTGTATTTGGGATTGGCTGATGTCTGGTCATGGATGAATTTTACCTTGAGAGAGAAATCAGGAACAGAAAACATAAAAGTCTATGCAAACAAACCTAATTATCAGAGCATAAACTTGTCCAAATTGTGTCCTACTTGGAGACAATCCAATCCAAGATAAAGTGGACTTGTTATGTCTTTGTCTTGGTATTATAAATCAGTCTTGCATGTTAAAATGTTTTGCTTGTCCTTGTATAATTCTTTTGTGTTTAAGTTGATAAATGTTGGCTTGTCAGCTGAGCTCCCTGCCAGAGTGAACAGTAGGCCTATTAAGAACCAATTAGTTTGATAAATCATTAAAAATGTAATCTAATAAAACAAAACATTTTTAAGTAGCCTTCTCAGCGTCATATACAGTTATTGAAGGATGACAAACCTTGACAGTCTCCATGGGACAGACCACTACCACTGCCTCCATCACACCAGCTCCCAGCCCACACAACAGGCCTTTGGTAGGGTCCAAACGGCCATTCTCATCTTTGGCATGATTACTGAGGAACTCAAATACCCCAAATCTGAGAAAATAAAGATTATTAACACAAGTTAGGAACTGATGGTGCACAGACATAGACAAAAATTTACTTTATAAACACTGCAATTTTCATTTTCATTGTGATAATCTACTTTTGTAGCCACAGCTGCCATGAGACGAAGAGAACGGTGTGGCTTGAACATGATTTGAACCAGCAGCTTTTTGATTAAAGGGTAATTACCTTCTCCTCCAAGCAATTATGACAATTAATGCTAAATACATGTTATACATTATGCAAAATATTATTTAAGAATGAGTTTCCTTGTAAGTACAGTACACCTTTTTATATAATTTTGCACTGACCCTAAAGCTACATTATTCCTTTAAAATGTTGGGTAAATTTTTTTTACTAATTATGCATAGATAAATAGGAGGAGGTGGAGTTTATATATCTTGCAATCAGAAAATGTTGTGTCCTTTACAGGAAAGGTTATTTATAGATGCAATTGAATTGTGGCTAGAGCCTGTAGTGAAGGGGTGGGGGAGGACACTTGGCTTGATGAATGCTTTGTTTTCTCTTCTGTCTCAGTCATTTTTATTCACCTGTTCCTGTCTCAGCTCCTGTCTATAATTCATCGGTTTCCTTTAAAGTTATTGTACATATCCTTCAACTCCATATTTAATTTGCTTTGAACACAAACTGCACTTGGTCCAAAACCAGCATTCAGAGCCCACAATGAAAAGCTATTATTTTGTGTACTATGATGACTTACTAAGCAAACAGCTTCAAGTAAAAGATTAACTCTAAAACAGCTTGTCTACAAATGCTTTTCATTAGCGTTGGAGGAAAATACGCTGATGCCAGTTGTGTTTCTTTGCCAAAGTAATTTCTCCTTTCACTGTCCAAATGTGTTCTTTATACTGGAATTTTGGTTGACTTCTAGGGTGAGGTTAAATTACGATATGGATATGGACACTAACATAGGGTCATAGGGTGGAAACCACTTTCACTTTTTGATATCTTTAGCAATTTTTATGTCCGCACTACAATTTTGTTGTTTATTTAGTGAAAGGAAATTTGTTTATTCAATACTCCTGACATATTAATTGTTTTCATGATTAAAATAGATTCATGTATTTCATGTAAATTTTTTAACAAGTTTTAGTTTAAGAAAGAAATGTTGTTGCTAAAATGTATTTAGTTTTTTAAAACAGCAGTATATCACAGAGTATCATTTGCAATATATCGACTATTGCATGTATTGCCATAACATGCTAATATCCATTATAGTATTGACTATCGTATCAAAGCGTGAGGTACCCTGTGATTCCCAGCCCAATTACAGACTAAGCTTTGGGGACATGAGCCAGGAAGAGGGGAACATGACAGAAAACGTAGAGTTAAAAAGATAAAAAGGTCGACCCTCTTAGCACAGCCTCCTCTGTGCTCCTCTGCGGGCAATCAGTTAATGGAAGGAGAGAGAATGGGAGGGGACACAGTCACACAGCAGAGGAGAATGGATCGAAAAATGGCCCCCACAAAATGGTCAGCAGAAACATGACAAGCTTTTGGACATATTTCAAAAAGAATCACCTCACTTGGTCATGAAGAGTGTCCTTCTTTGATTGTCCTGTCATTTCAATATAAAATTCAATAGGGAAAGTAATTAATTTCTAAAAGTAGCATCTTTTTAATCTCTTATTTGCAGTGTTATCATCATTCCTGCTATATTTATTCCTACTCTTATCTTTTTTAATCAAATAAACATTTTAAATATTACTCTTTCTGTTGTGTGCATTTCTGTTCTAATTGCATTCATTTAGCCGGTTTGTTTTATTGACCTAAGTGGCAGTTTCCTTGTAGGGATGTTGAGATTAATTGGTTAATATGAATCTATAAATGTGATTATTTACGCCATTTCAGTAGAATCTATCTATAGTGCAAATCTATCTGCTTATGTCACATTAACTTTTATTTTTCATTGAAAAAGTTTGATTTTATAAACCAAGACTTTTGCTGCTGTTTTTTTTTTTTTTTTCCTTCAGAGAAGAGGGGTTTCAGGACAGGGTCTGTCCTGGGACAGTTTTAAGTTTGCTTATTTCCTGTGAATGTTGGTCAATCTCTCTGTTATTAACAACTGACTGTTTCACTGTTTGATTTTCTAACCTTTCTTTGGTTAAATCAACAATTTTGTCAAGCTCTGCCAGACAGTTGAAATTTAATGGGCATCTTTTAGATAATGGGGATGATTCTTTTCACCAAACATTAAAATGTGTATTTCTTGACAGGACAATGAGGTTTTACATGCAAAATGCTCTAGGGCTGAAAATGACTAAAAGAAAGTTTTAGTTGGGCCTGACAAAATCTCTCAAAACTATTATTATGTATTTGACCCAAACTGTAATCACAAGACTACAACTGCACAGGAACTCAAACAAAAAATATGTTCATGTAAATACTAAGAAACAAAGTATTTACAGTATATATATAATATATAAGACAAGTTAAACTTGTAATTTATCATGAGATACATCTGCCTTTTTACAAATAAATTCCAAAAAATACCAAATCAGCTAATTCATTCACTCACTAACTTCTAATACACATTTTGGTCAACTAAGACTCCACTGACCCATTAATCGATTAAACAAGTCAAAGCTTACATCTCTACTCTGCACATTTATTTTATTTTGACCTAAGAGGCAGTTCTCCCACAGTTGACAGTTAAGTCATTTCTACAGTAAAATATTGTCCCCATCTCCACCAGAGTTCACAGTGGTCACTCTATTGAGACTCGGCGTCACTTTGAGTGGCATTTTAGCTCCGCCTGAATGAGCCTGTCTCACTATAGAACAGACAAGCTTGTACCCTCCAGCACCACACACACACACACACGCACAAGACACATACACACACATACAACACACACACACACACACAACACACACAACACAAAATAACACAACAACAGACTCATACAAAGACTGAAGAATAAAGGCTTTCTTATTGGTGCACTACCACATGCACCACCACGAGCACGCTCAAGAGAAATGCCACTTGAATGAAAAATAACATAATTATACCGGAGGCTACGCTGGCATTTAGGCAAAGCATTGTGGGTAATAGAGTTGAATAATTGGAGCTAGCAGTTCCAGGTACAGGATCATAATGGCATTGAGCTAAGAGCTGTCATTTGGTCACACTTACTGTAACACACACACGCCCACACTACACCAGTCTGAGTCTACTGAGACAATATAGGTTTTTCATTAGATTGTTGTTAAAAGAGATTATGCTTGGTATGTAAACACAATAAAGACTAAATGTGGGAGGTAAGCAGAAAACATTACAACAGATAATATTTGGCCCTCGCCACTAACAAAGTTAGTTTAAATTGATGTTTTATAGATATATGCAAAATTGTAAACTGAAGCATGTTGTCAATAAAAGTGTCAAAAAGCTGACGAGAAACAAAGAGGATCAAAATTGGCAGTGTAATCTTTCGAAAAAAAGTGTATAGTAACATTTGGGTTTAATTTTACAGTCCATACAGTCCACTTTTCTGTGTAATACACTTAAACTGAGACAATTCTAAGCACATTTTCACAGATTTTGGAGAAAGAAATATTGATATATTATTTTTCATCAACAGTGTTTTCCATTTTTGTTTAACTCAGACTATGGTGGCATAAATACTTTCTAGAAACGAATAATTTATTTTGTATATTTTGAATTTAATGTCACCTACTGCCCAGCCTTTATGAAAATTACTGCTTTTTATGTGAATGACAATATAAGGAGAATATAAGTACAATTTTGTTATGCCAGTGTTTAGTCCATGTTCTTTTTAGACTCTGGGGGAGAATTTTAAAATATGAGGGGGCAAGCATAGGCTATTCTGTTAATAAGAAGCACTGCATTACCATACCCTACTATACTTACTGTATTTTATGTTGATCCAAAGCAGATCATTTGGGGTCATTTAAGGTTGTTTACATGAAATTTGTTGAAAAAGATTCATTAGTACCTTCATATACGAGTAAACGATTGTTTCTCTAATGTATGCGTTAGTGATTGTTAGTGACAGAGTGTGACAAACCTGACTGCAGACTTGGGTATTGATCCATAGAGCAGTGAGCTGAGGCCTCTGTACAACCCTTTAACGCCATGACTCTGCACGGTCTGCTTTACACAGTCACCTCCACAAATCACAGCACAGCAAAAACAAATGAGTATTTTTATTCAGAAAATAAATTAAAGTGCACATAACAGGTTTTCATGCTTCTCTAATCAGTAGGCTACTTGGTTTAGTGGGATAGAACATGTGGTAGATATTTTTCATCAGTCAAGTGTTAGGAAAAAAGTTCAGAAGAAAACTACGAAAATACAGGAAGCAGTAGTGAGTTCAAATGGAATACCTCTATCTATGTCCTATGTCTTTATCTATGTCTACCTATGAAAATTCCATCCAAAATGCTTCATTTAACAAAATAAATACCATCGTCGTCATTTGTTTTTATGAGTCTAATCATAACCATTGTACAAATTAGACATGCGGTTGCTAGGTAACAGTCAAGGAATTACCTGTACGTATCTGCTCCCTGTGTCTAACCAGTAGCCAAAGTAAAATTATTTTTTAATGCTTTTTTTTATAAGTTCTTTCATATAATTTGATGTGAACTATGTTTTAGTGAGATGTGTATCCTAATTCATGCACTTTAAGTTTAAACCTCCAGTTGTAGCATTTCTTTCAAGTTTCCAGGAGCACTCAAGTACGGTTTTAGTGCACCTTAGTTAACGGAGCAGAGACGCAACAGCTGTCTCCGGTTCTCATTACTGCAGACTGAGATACGCACACTCCTGCACTTCCTCTTTGCATGTGTATTGATGGTGCTCGTGTGCACTGGTCTGTTTTATGTCATATAAACAAGAATAGTGACAGCCTGCCAGATTCCCTAATGTAGCTAGGGATGATGGGTAATTAGATAATGAGCTCCTTGGAGAAGCAGGGGATTGGAAAAAGAACAGACAGAGATATGGAGGACAGTACGTAAGTAAGTAAGTTTTTATTTATATAGCGCTTTCACAGACATATGTCACAAAGACGTTTTTTACAGATCATTATTCATTCATTCGGTGGTAGCAAGCCACAGCTGCCCTGGGGCAAACTGACAGAAGCACGGCTGCCAATTTGCATCATCGGCCCCTCTGACCACCACCATCACTCACGTACACATCACTTTCATACTAGGCAATGTGGGTAAAATGCCTTGCCTAAGGACACTATGACAGTATTTGCAACTGGCGGCCCACTGAGGCATCTGATTTTCCCAGCAGTGTCCCATCCAAGTACTAACCAGATCTGACAGGATCAGGCTTTGACAAGCTGGCACTCACCTATGCCCCTGTATTTGGGTGGGTTGGCTTTTTCATCGAGCTGTAACTGAGTCTTCACGTACTCTGTGGGGAAAGTAATGCAGATCTCTATGCCTCCTGCAATCCCACCTGTAAAACAACACATCGCCTGATCAGTAAAGGAAACAACAAACAACAGAAACATTTTAACAGTGTCATCATTGGGTAGAGTTCATTAAGTACATCCTGGTTTGTACTAATATGCACTTAGAGTATAGTAGAGTACTATAGAGTTGTCAAAATGTATACCCAGATACAGATCAATATTAAAACCACAACAAAAACTAGACTCATTGCAACAAGCATCGACACTGAACAATATCACATAAAATTTACTTTGACCTGTCCTGAACAGTTTTAGAATAATCTAAATACATTTCAAATGTTTAAGAAAGAACAACTGAGACTCTACATGCTTTTTACACCATGTGTGACAGCAAATGCAGCAGAAGACCTTCCAGAGGAAATACCTTGAGGACATTAACCATTTCATCATTAGCTGAAACAACAAAGTGGAGGGCCACAGAGGAGGGTCACTTTTGGCTCCTCCTGAAATTGCCCTGACACAGATCTGCTCACCCTACCTGCTATAAAGTATCTTTCTCTCTCTTATTTTGTGAATAAATTACATGTTATTGTCTATAAAAATATTCATTGTAGTATTAACATTTTTATCTAATCTTTATCAAAATCAAATATGAATTTCTATTGTGACAACTGTGGCTTCTGTTAGCTTAATTAAAAATCACACCAAAACCTGGGTTACCATTTGTCATGGGAGATCACATCACAGAGAGGCATTTGGTTTATACCTTTATGCCCCCTCCAAACAGTGTATGAGTGAAGCTCTTGTTCCCTCTTCTGCCAAAATTATAAAATTTGGTAGTAGTTTTTCTGAAATAGAACTTCACAGGTTCATCTCAGTACTTGTCTAAAGCTGTCTGATTTAAAGGCCTTTGAATAACAAGCAGGAGGAGGAGACATTACGTCATGGGTCATTTCAGTTGGTCCAAATGGCTCCAGCTCAATAAACACTAAGAGCTGCTGCTACTGAAAGAGGAACGTAATATGACAAAGAACTACATGAGAATAACTGTAGACATAGAGAAATGAATTATGCACAAATGTATTACTAGAAGATTACAGTCAGTCAAGTTATTGCTGATCAAACGAATAGTGTACATCAAATGTCCTGCAGAGGGAGGTCAGTGGGAGAAGCTAACATTAATTAAATTGTCTGCGTCACAAGGCCAGGACCCTCCATTAGCTCAATGAAACAGCACAGTGTCCAGGAATTCTCAATGCCAGGCAACTGTTTTATATTTACAATGAAGCTAAAATAGTATACTAGCTTTGAGAATATACAGGTCAATAAGTAAATATAAATCATGCATATTTATGTCAGTAGTTTAAGAAATGTAATGCTTCGTGCTGCAGTGATGTTCTCATGCTGGATAAGAGCCATTTCCTCCAAGCCTCATTTGTTAGACAGGCCTAAAAGCCTCTTTATCAGCAAGAGCCAATAATTTAATAAAGGAAATCAATAGAGCAAAATGGCTTTTACTTTGGAGCCAGTATAGGCCTATTTCCATTAAGGTGTTTTTCTATTATCTGGCACAAATATACTATATTGGCTTGTTTATCATTTACATTAAATTAGAAAATGCATTAATATGTGTGTATATTAATCAGGAAGAAAATTATTTATTTGACAATACTACACAATTTAATAAAAGATAAAATTTAATAAATGATAAAATTGCTACAAGACTACGAACCCATGATTTGACTTAGCTATACCACAATGACAGCAAAAATATTAATTTAACAAATCCAAAAATTGTAACTGAAAATGTTTAAACTGGATCGCACAATTTATTTATTATGTCAAAATCTGGTCTTGTCTCATTCTCTTGGGTCAAATCTCATCTTGTCTTGCTAATTACTATAAATATCAACTTATTATGGGGATCAATAGTTATCATATGTACTTTTCTTTGCCCTAGTGAGAACCTTTTGGTAATTTTTTTGCATTACAATAAGATTTGAACTGTAGAGGTATGAACTGATAATGAAAGTGATTAATTATGCAATTTATTTATTGCAGCTCATACATTTGAACAATTTAGAATTATTATTATTATTATTTTTTGGTTTTGGTCTGATTTTGTGTTATCGTGTGAGTCAGCTAAATTAGATTCAGTATTATCATTTATCGTCTATATTTACTTCAGTAATATATCACACTTCAAAATGTTTTTATCGTGACAGGCCTAACCCTACTAGCCTGATTCATCAGCCGGTTTCACTTCATGGAAACTGTCTGACCTCGCAGCATTAGAATTCGTTCGCTCGATGGTAGGCGGGTACTTTTTTTATTTAACTAATTGCTGCTAATTAGTTATGACGTATGTAATGCGCCGCTAACGGGGCAAACTGGTATTAAGCTTTTCCCAAATCCTGTAGGAAGAAGAGCAATAACGTCTTTCCCCTTGATAAAATTCACCAAACATTCTCTTTGTCCCGGCTTTAAATCCTCGATCTCAGGAATTGTTGCCAACACAGACTGTATGGCTTTGTCTACATCCATCTCGACCGCTTTGTTTACTGTTTTGCTGTACCACAAAAGGGACCCAGGCAGGCGCTTGAGTTTGACGTCATGGCTTCACAGCTCTTCACTGATTGGCAGGTGCGTGGTCTACAGCTTCCAGGGTTCTTGCAAACCATCTAATGTATTCCGATTCCTAACTTAGTTGCTGGAAATGAAATTGAGAAGGCACTAGGTGGCATCAACCTGGCTATAGCCCAAGCAGATTTGAGACAAACACTAAAATAACCCCTACTGTTGTCAACTGATTATTTGTTAGTATGAATTTGACTATACAATCCATTCAATGAGCCACAACATTAGTGACCACATCCTATACTGTAGTGTACCACACATGTGCTCTCCTTCCTCTATAACACATGCAGAGCTGATCACCAACATAAATCAAGACTGATCTATAGTGCTCCAGACCATTACCGCCAGCACCAGCAGCGTCAGTGGGTTAGTGCGTTTTGGTGAAGAAACTCCTCGCGCCTCTCATTTGTTACAGACTGTAGTATAAACCCAGGCAGCAGGACCACAAACACCTGATCAATCCTCGTCTAAGGCCGACCCATGCTGCTTGTTTGTCTTCTGCTCCATTTTGCAGTCTCCTCCTCGGCAACACGCCCTCTTAAAAATGACATTGTAAATGAATTGGGAAAACCTGCCAAACATGGCTTCAGACTGGAAAGACCATTAATCTTTATCTTCATAGTCTGGTCCTATCTCCCTTTCCTAATTTTTCTCACTGTCCCTATTGCTCGTAGCTGCCAGCTTCTCTTTGCCACTGTCATAAAATCAATCCTTCCAAATGCATACTTGGCACTTCCAATCACAGGAGGAGGGACACAAATGGTATTGCCCAGGTATTTGGAGTGAAGGAAATCTGTTTTCTTTTATGAGCTTTTCAGGTGAGGTATTTTACAGTTTTCACCAATGTTATATTTTATACACATACACAGTGTGAAGAAACGCATTGAACACAACAATACACGGTGTGAAGAAAACAACACAACAAGCAGGAAGGCCTAAAACTGGCTATGAAAACTGCAATTTGACGTGTTTTAATAAGCAGACGTATCTAAATTCTAACACTTATTTTAACTGAATAACAGATTAGATTTGAACCAACTCCTAAGTTTTAAATACATTTTAAAAACCCAATTGTGTAAACTGCAATTTTAACTGGATGTGTTTGAAGCATAGACTATATATATAAATGGACATATCTAAGATCACAGCTATGATTTGGAGTTGGATGTTGTTTTTGTTGAGCATATCTGAAATGTATAAGCACAGTATAACTTAATATTGTGTACAGTACAGACTATTGGGCAAGCAACATATTGGATGCTGACTTTGCTGTGTAACTTCTGGTGGAAGGTCTGGCCACCTGCTTGTCCCTTTTCCTGAAATGTTCTGCAGAATGGCATTTGAACTAGCAATAAACCTAAACACAGAATAAATGCAAGATAAAAGAGTTTAATGCCATTCCCTGAAACATTCCAAGCAAAACAATAACAGCCCCTACTAGAAAAGCTACATACTGGGAATTAGAGGCACTGGACTAAAATTAAATTAAGACTTAACTGAGAGACAGGACCTTTTCTGTCAAGCTAAGGATGTGCTCGTCTGCTGTAACTGAGCTAAAGTGTGGTATGCCTCAAGGAAGCACACTGGGACCTGTTCTTTTTAGCCTGTATATGCTTCCCCTATATTTAACAAACACAACATTGATTTTCATGTTGATGATGTACTGAGAGAGATGTCCATGAATGGTTGCTAAATAATCTCAGTTTTAACAAAAATAAAATTTAAATGAATGTTTTTGGGCAATCTAATCTTTTAAATGTTTTTGCTAGGGTTTGTTAACTCCTACGTTAATACATATTCTCTGCATAATAAGTATTGGAACCTGTTTCAAATAGATTTAGATTTCTCAAGACTTGAACTCTTCTCGTGTCAGGTTGTAGCTGCTTGAACCATGGACGGGGACCAGGGGGAACACAGCTGTGAGGGAGTGACACTTAGATCTAATGAGCCCCCTACACATCTGCTCCTCACTCACTCTCACACTAATGAATACACACTATTGTATAATATATAATAATCTAATACAGATGTTTATGAAGACCAATATCTTAACCACACACACATTAACAAAAACCACCATAGTCATGAATGTACTGCCAATTCTGTATGTATCTAAGACGGCTCACATCAAACTAGGGCCTGGCGATACGACAAAAATTGTAATAATAATAATATAATAATAATAATAACAAAAAAAATTGCTGTCAATATACAGTTCTGGAACTTAAAGTTCAAAATGCACTCTTGTGAGCTTTAAGCCATGTTATAATGTAGTTACCTCCTGTTTTATTTACACATGTTTGATTAACCTTTATTATTAGTAGTCTGTCTACATCGAAAGCTCAAAATGCTCTGCTCCACCTTATGATGTCATGTAGTGGTAGTTTTCAGAATGTTTTCTGTTCGAAAGTAGAACTCCTAAATATGCAGGGTTTGTGTGTTAAATATGAATGAATGAAACAAAACACAACTCCAGGTATGGCTGTGATGAGGAAACAACATTATGTTACTCACAAAACAAGCAATGAGCAGGCAAGCAGTTCATTATAATATGAGCCCTGTGTTTTGGTTTTTTGTTTTTTTTTTATGTGTGTGTATGTGTTTCTGTAAAAGCCCTTCTAGGGATGGACATTGAGAATTAGCCTTGGCTATAAATGTTGTAGTATAAACATCTAATGTACATATTTGTCCCTATCAAATAAATAAATAAATAAACTACATGTTTTCACTGACTGAGGACTGGCTGTGGACATAATTACTGAATCTGAATTTAAATTAAAATTTGAATAATTTCACAGCCCTATATCGAATTATTAGACTATTGCGTTGGGACAATAACATCTATAACATGAGAGTTAAATAAGAAACATCATTAATGCATCCATAATTTGACTGATAAATAATTTTCTTTATGCAAAAGATAAAAGGAATAATTAATGTACACCATTCATCCTTTGGACTTCCCCTGTCCTCGACAACACTCTAATTAACAGGATCTTAATTACAAGTTTATGAATTTTACATGGGAACTGGAAAAAGCCTACAGCATAGACATTTGTGTGAACAGGTTTGTTAGTGTTGACAAATAGTAGTTTCACCAGGACTGAACCCACAGACTAAATTCTGGATGTTGCAACTTAGAGACAATTACGGAGCAAGTGGCAACTATGGGTGTGAGATGAGGTGTGATATGCAAATCAAATACGTAAGGATTTGCAATGAATACACCATTAATGTTTTCTTTTGGTTTATACCTAAAAGTTATTCTTTTACATTAAAAGTGATCTATGTAACATTTCTAGTGGAGGGTATGCCACCTTAGCCTGATTCATCAGCCGGTTTAACTTCTTAGAAACCTTTTAACCGCAGTGTTAGAATTCATTCGCTCAACAGTAGGCAGGTACTTTTTTCATTTAACCAATCGGGTGTGACGTATGTTATCGCTAAAGGGGCTAACTGGTATATTACGCTTCTTTCCTCGTGATAAAATTCACTTGAACATTCTCTTTGTTCCGGCTTTAAATCCTCAATCTTGGGAATCATTGCCAACACAGAATGAATGGCTCTTCGCTGAGTGACTGGTGCCTGAACTTGCAATTCCAGGGTTTTTGCGAACCATCTAGTGTATTCTGATTCCTGACCTAGTCGCTGGAAAGAAATTTAATTGAGTTGAGGCACTAGGTGGCGCCAGCCTGGCTAATGCTCCCTGATTGTCTCCATGGAAATATTATTGCTTTGCCTAGAATGTTCCTCAGTACAGATTAAACCTATCACAAGGAAGACAAGCAGGTAACAACACTACACTACATTACAATTCAGATCTGTGGAGATTTGTCCCTATTCACAGAAAGAATTATGGTATTTTTGAGAAATACAAACACTCGTAATGAATAAATGTGAGTTTAACATCATACCAATAAAAATTCAAGGCAAAGAAATAACATCTCCATGGAGACAAGTAGGTAGCGAACCAGAAAAGTTGAGCAATGCACCTTTAAGAAGAACTAATCTTTTCTGATTAGAGGTTCAAACATTGCTTTATTATGATACTACTTGAATGATTTCAAATGATGCCTGAATAGATGGAGAAAAGGCTGCTGGTCTGGTTTGTACAAAAGAGAGGGAGAAAGAGAGAGAGAGGGAGAGAGAGAGATTGAGAGAGAGGGGAGTGGTGTGATTTATGATGTGGTCTGGTCGTCTGAGAGCCTGCCCCCAGGAGCACAGAGGAGTGGGCTGTGTGAGCAGTGAAAGACCCTCTAAGAGTACACAGCAACTTAAATCAGATTAAAACATTTACAACTCTTAAGGTCCTATATTGCACAAAATTGGCTCCTGCTAACTTTATATCATGTTATAATGCTGTTACCTCCTCAAAAACATACCTGGAGTTGTGTTCTCTTTCATTCACACATGTTTGAGTAATCTTTATTATTAGTCTGTCTACATCTCCAAAGCTCCAAATGCTCTGTTCTACCTTGTAATGTCATGAAGCGGTAGTTTTCAAGTTAACAACTACACTTCACCTGGTTCAGTACAGATTGACAATTCCAGAAATTGTAGCAAACTTTGCAGCACTGAGAATTCTAATTTGCAGAAATATGCAAATCAAAACACAGTTGGAAATGGTCTTAGCACCTAGAAGTATTATTTTTTATGAGAAAACACATGCCATCAATAACACACCAACTGAACTGTTTAAAAAAAGATATTGCAAAGATATTAAATCAGGTGTGTAGTTCATTCAGGTTTGTGCCCTCAGGTCGCTTTGAGCATGACACAGTTTAGACTCCAGAGCAAGAAAGAGAGACAGAGAGAGAGAGACCAGTGGAAGACCATACAGCACTCAAAACTCCTCTCTTACCACGACCTTCTACTTCTGCTTTGTCTACCTCTTGCCTCAGTGCAATACAGGTCAGTTAGCAACACATATATACAAGATCAGTTATAGCAGTAAATTACCACTACATATCCTGTAATTAGAGAGGGAAAGGACAGGGAGGGATGCAATAAAATACTTTGAACAATTTACATTTTAAATTGAGGTTTTCTGCTTGGATCTTGACTGTGATGATATGAATGGATTATAAAACAACACAACCAGATCAGAATTCATCTGTGTGGACAGTAAGTGTAAAACTTAAGGATGCACCATATAACTTTTCTGGAGGAGGATCCACCATTTGCTTGCTGTCCTAGAATGTTTCACAGTATGGTATTAAACTTGTCTATCTCCAAAGAGACAAGCAGGTGACGCCACTAAACAAGGTACAGATCTGTCACAGTAAGAATGCATGTACTGAATGAATGCATTTCTTTTGCAATAAAACACAATCTTCTGTGTTCTTTTCTCAAACAGAAAACACTCTGTTCCACGTTCTGATGTCATGTTGTAATACAGGAAGTGCTCTAGTGTGTTTTTAAACTCCATACACCTTCATTAGAATCACCTGGATAATTTCACCCGAATTGCCAATCTCTACTAAACAAAAGTTAAAAGGTAGCTGTTAATTTGAAAACTAGGGCTGGGTATCACTACGATACGATACATACTTCGATACAGTGCACTTTTGAGTCGATATGATATATATTTCAAATCAGTTCAATAGGGTTCAAATAAAAAAGGGCTAAATCAAGGCTGTGATACTTAAAGTCTTTGCTGAACCACTTCCTGTGCAAAGTGAATATGAAACACAACTATTTTAATTATCACTGAATATTTCAAATGTACTGCATAAACTACTTTCCTTCCTCTAAACAAGCAGCAAAACTGTGGCACCATACAAAAATAATTTAGTAAAATTTGCATTACCAAACAATACTCTTGGCAATATATCAATACAGCAGCCCATGATATCGATACTGTATCATTACATTAAACGATATGATATATCAATATTTTGATATTTTTGAACACACTTCTTTTGAAAACTACAGCTTCATGACATCATAAGAACAACATCAACAGTGTGTTGAACAGTAGAGCATATGAGGAGCTACAGTAAGCCATTAAGACTTTTGATGTATGTTGTGAGAGATGGCTCCATGACATCATCAGTGTCTGAGTCCACCTTGATGAGTGTGACCATAGATTGTAGGAATCCAGCATAACATTATGACCACCAGCCTAATATTGCAGCATATGTTTTATAATAGCTTGTCAACACTCATCCCCAAGAGCAAACACGCCTTGATACCTTGATACACACTGGATTCTGACACCTAATCAAGTGCCGTTATTACCAGCATTGACGTCTTATAGTTGCTGGATCAGTTGACTCACCCATCACTCCCCCATATTCACCAATGTTCTCTGTTAATAAAGTTAAAAAGATTCATCATCTACAAGTTAAGCTTTTCTTGTATTAGTAAAATTACATCCAAAATAATTGTGGTAATTTTCCATAATTGAGCAGGCCAACTGTTTCCCACTTCACCTGTCACTGTCGCAATGCCAATAATATATTACTGTCCTGCTATTTAAAACAAATGCTTTTTAAGAACTCTGTACTATGTAGCAGCAAGGCCAGAGCAGCAGAGTAAGAAACATGATGTGATATTGTTGCCAAACTGGACAGACAGGCCGCAGCACCAATCAAAAACACAGGACAAACTGAGCTGTGCAACATGGGGCAAAACCAGTCAATCAGGCGCAGGAATGAAAGGGAAGACTATCTGTAACAACCACATTTCAGTTGCCGCATCTGTTAATAAGAAGTAGACAGTATTGTTATAACAGGCCTGTATTGTTATAACAGGCGGGGACATTATATCGGGGGATAAAGGGTACTTGTTTGCAGGGTTCTTTGCAAAAAAAAAAAAAAAAAAATGGTTCTCTAAAAATCAGCAAAATCATGTAGATTTAACACAGATGTCACACAGTGTGGGACTACCAACATAGTTTGCACTGAGAGTCCAGAATTTCCTGCTACACCCCTCGATGACAAGAGTAACTTAATATTCACTGTTTATTTTCAGATTTCAATCAAACAGAATTTATATGGAACAATGAAATATTTAGTGTGAAAGTGTTGCCAAAACACATAGGAGCAGAAATCAGTGCTGCCAGCTGCCAGCGTGAGCCTTTTACACAGGAGCTGCACCAGGAGACGTGCACCATAATCACTAGACCACATGAAGTGTCCTGATCCACAGACAGACAGGAGGGGCTCTCCAGACTGTGCTACAGTCAAAGCAGCGGCTAAAACCACACTGACAGTGTAATCTGGCTCCAAAGTCAATAAAAGGCATAGGCATTATGTTATTCAGTTCTTTTTGTTGTTATGACTAAGCTATTATTGTTTGTACTGTTTAATCCTGTTCCACTGAATGGATCAATAAACCAACCAGCAGCTAATTCATCAGTAATTCTATAAGATGTGGATATACTCTATATCTGTCATAGGATGACTGGGCTGTTAAGTGTGAGGCTTCACATAAAATGAACATGATTTTGTGCCAAAACCTCAAATTTGATTTTAGTTTAAAGTCCCAAACTGTTAAAAATTATTATTCGTAGTTAAAACAAAAAGTTACATTAAGTTCTTTAAGAACATAGTGAACTCACCAGCTAGAATCGCCTTGCCCGGGTGCGTCAACTTGGCTTTCCCCGCAGGAGCAGCCGCTGCCAGGCAGCGCGGTCTGTGGAAGGGACTCATGAAAGCTCGTCCTTCTTTGTCCATCTTTGAAGAAAAACTCAAACTATTTGCTTTTTCCTACTTGATATGAATGTTATCAAAGTTTCCTGGTGAGAGGAGAGCGCAACACACGCGCGCTGTGGTTGCGCTCCGCTGGATGCGTTGATCTCACACACTGGGCATATCCTGGTCCTGTTGTTGACAGTGGGCGGACTCTCGCAAGAGACGAGGAAGTTGGGCTCCTCGATGTCTAATATTTCTTATGTGTCTCTATAACAACGCTGTATCACGACACTTGTGCGTAAAAGCAAAGCGGAAACGTGACTTGGGTAAGAAATGAATTGTCAGTCCCGTCTGGAAGTCCGTTCGCTTTAAGCGGGTAAACTCAAACCAGAAACGCTGCTGTTTGCGAAGGTGTGGTCTGAGAGCTATGAGCTATAAAAGTGTGCAAACTGGACACGTTGCACAAACATTTAGATGGGTGGATGGAGGGTGTGCACTTTCTGTCGCTATTATGAATGTACTCTAACGGTGTGCATTAAGTAAATACTGTGACCCCCTCTCCTCGTGTTAGTCCATCCGCGGACAGCATTAGTCTGCGACCAACCAACCCCCAACAAACCACTGCTTCTGCTCTCACCGAGAAAGAGTCCATCAATCAGGTTTGGCAAAGACGTGCTCACTAAATGTCAGTCGAGTCAAGGATGGCAATAACTGGGATTTCAGAAATGCTGTCGCAACAGTACATCTCACATTTGTAACCAACACAACCTCTTTTAAGGTCCTGTTTATGAAGGAAATGACATTCTAAAATACATGTCTGCTTTTGTATAACCATATATTGCTAAATAAACAACTTATGCGAGCTACCTTTAGGCCTCAATATTATGGATGAAGACTTTTCCATATTTTGTGAGCATAAATACAAAACAAATGTGATACTTTCACTGATGTAGAAGAGACAATAGGCTACATTTGAGTTGGATTTATTAGTTGGATGTGTTCAAATGAAATTATACATTGTGTTTAGTACAATAATGATTAACATTGTACCAGTAGAATGAATATGATAACTTATGAATACACTTGCGCATTATTCAATATATTTTCACATAGGCCATCGCACAAAATGGTAAACATGGTTATAAAATAAAAATTGTGCTACTGGTGGTTACATAATTAATCAGATCGACAGCACATGCAAAACTAGAGCATAAAAATATTTTCATTTTTTCCCTTGATTCCTTCTATCACCCTGCATTTCAACAAGAGTAAGATATTCTCTGAGCTGTCAGTAAAGAAGTGGGATCTATGCTAGTCCCATAAAGGCTTAAGGTTGAGGTTTGCGCACACGTTGACAATTTATCACAAGCAAAACAGTACCTAAAAACAAATGTAAGTGTTCAACAATTAAAAACAAAACATGTACCTGTAAAGTAACATAATATTGCACACATTAATGGTTAGAAAGCATGAGGTGGTCACAAAATGATTTTCAAATATACTTTTCCTATCACTTAGAAGGCTGTAACAAAACACAGTGCCCTTAACCTGTCAGTAACGTTCTCTTCATTATCAGTGCTGAGTTTTCACGATGAGACAGCAAGAGAGCAGAGTGGTCTGAACGGGTCTTTACAGTGTAGCAGAAGTAGTAGTAGATACCAGTTCAAAAATCAGAGTAACCATAATCAAGTTCATGTTGTAGATGGTTTTCTCTTGCAGGTTTGAAGGTGGATAGTTAAAAAATAAAAGGTGTTCCAGATGTGTGCGTTTTTCACAACTGGTTGAGGATGAACTTTAGGAGGATGGTTCAGTGCTTGCATTTTTAAAAGCAGTTTTGGTGTGTAACTACTGCATGTTGAAACCATATCCAGGCTGTGGAGGGTAACCAGCAGGGGGCGCATATGTGTAACCTGGGTAAGCCTGGGGTGGAGTTACAGCAGCAGCAGCAGCAGCAGCAGCAGCAGCGGGACCACCAGTCAACATGAGCTGCTGACCTGAACAAAGATACACAATACTTCAGTTTTCTTTAGTGAAAAGGTGTCATTAATCTTTAGACTTGATACAGAATACAGTAATTACTAAGACTTAATTATAATTTGGGGTTCACCATTTACTCACCAAGTACTTTTGCTTATATGCACTATAGTGGTGTCTTTTGAATAATTGAGGTGTATAATTAGCATATCTATAAGTCATGAATGATACCAGCATGGTATTTAAAATGACTTTGGGTTTCAATGGCCTAGTCTTTATTTATTTGTTAATTTATGGTTTGTGTTAGTCAAAGGTCCTATATTACAGAAAATAGTTTCTTGTCAACTTGAAGCCATGTTGTTGTTACCTCATCAAAAACAAACCTACCTTGTTTCATTCACACATGTTTGAATAACCCTTTATTAGTCTGTCTACATCTCCAAAGCTCAAAATGCTCCATTTCACCTTGTGTTGTCATGCAGCAGTAGTTTAAAAGTTAACAGGTGCCTTTGACCTTAGTTCAGTTGAGACTGCCGAATCCAGACCTAAAATTATCCACATAATTGTAGTGAAGGTGTATGAAGATTAAAAACACAGTGATGCACTTCCTGTATTAGCACGACACAAGGTGGAACAGATTGTTTTCCATGTTAGTGAAATCATAAAATCTTTAAAATGTTGTAACTTTTAATTCTGAATAATAATAAAAACGAAAAAGAAACCCACCAAACACCATTGACTGAGGTTCTGCCACTTCATCTTCTGTTTTTCTTTGGCTTTCTGCTTCTTCCAGTGTGTCCACCTAAAAACAACAATGAGAACATGTCAGAACTTATTGGTTTAACATCCAGTTTTATCTCTACAACAGCCTCGCAGAGCAAAAATGTACTTGCTCATTGTTTCTCATAAAATGGATGTGTTCTGCTTATGTTGTACTTATAAATCATTTGCATTAGTAGACACACTTATGAATTGCAAACATAATGACTCAATATGGCTGAATAAGTTTGGAAAAATATAAGACTGCAACTTTTCTGACAAGAATTAAAGGTGCACTGCTCAACTTTTCTGGGTCCGTTACCTGCTTGTCTCCATGGAGATGTAATTGCTTTGTCTGGAAAGTTCCATGGTGTGACTAAACATTTCCATCTAACATTTGTTCATCACAGGTGTTTCTGTTGCGCAAAAATTGAATAATTCCTTCTGTAAATAGGGGCGACTCCACAGATATGAATAGTAATGTAGTGCAGTGCTGTAACCTGCTTGTTTCCCTTGTGACAGATAAATTTAATCTATACTGTGGAACATTCTAGACAAAACAAGACCCTTCATTACAAATGTTACATAGTACACCTTTAAGATTAGGTTTGCACTTTAGTTATATTATCAAGATTCCAGGATATCAGATGACATCAAGTAACAGGACATTTCTTAGTTTACAAATTACATTATGTAGGTATTTGCATCCTATGTGATTGGATAAACTGCATAAATTGCAATTCAGAATCAACAATGATTAATCTTACTGCCCTGTGTCATTATTAAACTAATTAAGAGCTAAGAATCATTTTAAACATATGATTTATGGGACGTGTCACTGTTGATGTAAAGCAACGCACAATAACCATAGATCATTAGACTCACATGTTATTCTATATAGGCCTGTCATGATAATTACTATATCGACTTATTCAATATGGATGAGCTGGAACATTATACTTAATATATAATGTCTGCACTTTTTCTTTGCAATAACAGGGAGATTTTTGTAATTTTTAGTTAAGATTTGAGCTGTAGAGGGTTGAATAAATAACTTCTGTGGTCAATTATTGGCTCAATCTGTAATTTATTTGCTGCAGCTCAGGCTTTTTACTGATACTGTATATTTAAAAATGGTTTACTGGGATTATCCTGCTGTATTGCTTTTGAATCAGTGGCATAAAATAGTTTCAATAGTATCGTTCATTGCTATTTTTCTCTGTAGCAATATAATGTGCTTCAAAACTTGTTATCGTGACAGGCCTAATACTATAGTTAGGAATAGGGATGCATCAGTTTTCTTCTATTAGTCTGGGTGCTGTCAGAAAATAGCTTTTTATTTCAAAACTCATTATTGTCTATTAGTTAAGTTATTGCAATGTACAGCTACTGTGTAAATAGGTGAGAGCTGTTAAACTATTAGGCACAGCCCCTGCAAAGAACATTAGCTATGAGAGGTAACTGTTATTTCAGGACATAGTTATAATGTTAAATTGTGCACAAGCTTCTGTTGCAGTCATTAGTTCCAACACTGATAGAAAAACAGGAGTACAAATGCTTGAAATATTCAAACTTAGTAGAATCTGAGTAAAGGGGCACTATGCCACTTTTCTGGTGGAGGGTTATCTTCATTGAGATATTATTGCTTTGCCTGAAATGTCCCTCAGTATGAAACAACTGCAGCTCCAGAGATTAGATCTGTCTAGAGGTGACTCCACTCACAGGAATGCATGTTTTCCAAGTTATTGATAAATGCACCTGTAACTGAATAAGTGCGAGACAGACAATTGTCAGACAATCATCCCATACTGAGGAAGATTTCAGGCAAAGCAATTACATAGTGAAACAGAAAAGTCACATAGTGCAGTTTTAAGAAAATACACAAATTAGGTTTAATAAAAACAAAAGCTTGTGCACTTGTAACAGCAAGATATAGGGTGACTGCTAGTGGGGTCATATGCAGTAAACTTTCCATGCTAGCTTCCTAGACAAAAAACTTCAGTCATCAATAACAATAACAGACACAACACAAAAACTAATAATAAAAAAGGCCAGAGACCATCACCTTGGCTGCAAACCCATCAACCTGCAAAAAAGTCCAAAGACATGTCCTGATGTGACCTCTAGTGTCCAAATAGAGTCATTACATAAAATACAAAACTAGGACTACTACTACTACTCCAGTAATTTACAAATGAATATAATGTATCTAAATAGAGAGGGCTAAAAAAGTAATCATGATTTTTATTCCCTTGTATTGATCAACCACAATTTTGATTTGTTTTAATCATTTTTATTTAAAAAATGGAAATGGCTTTTTCAGCCCTATTTTATGAAAATAATTGAGACATATCTTAAATTGTTAACAATTCTTTATACTACACAAACCTTACAAGACTTCATGATACTACCCATGTTTTGTTTAAAAACAGTTGAAAAGTTAAACGAGGGCACGAACCTTGGTGAGGTACTCTCTCATGACCTGGATGAAGTAAGGCATTGCGAAGTCCATAATATTGTGTCTCCACGCGAGCTCCAGCACCACGTCAGGACGGAGCAGGTCATAGGACGCAAACAGACAGGCAGCAAAGCACTCCTTTCTGCCCTCCTCCAGAAACCACTGCAGCAGCGCCTCTGCCAGTTCAACGTCCTTTGACTCAGCGGCATAGAGCATGGCATCCTGGGAAAATGGACAGATACTAACAAATTAATATGTCCATAACTAAACACCAACTGACTTAACTAAATATGCTGAAGAGAAAAGATAACTAACTAAATAAATACAGAAATACAGGCACTTTGAGATGGGCCTGTCAGTAATTATTATCATATCAATTACTATATCAATTTATCATTCAATATATACTAGTTGGAATATTATATTTTGGGGCTCAGTATTTATCATGTGTACAATTTTGTTGCAATAATGGTGAGTTTTTTTTGTTATTTTTGTTGTAATGCAAAACTGTAGTGGTGTACAGGGTTGAATAAGTGACTTCTGTGGCTAAGTATTGCATCATTCTTCTGCTTTTTAAATCATGCAGTCAATTTAAATATGTTTTACTAGAATTACCTTGCTTTATTGTTAATGTATCAGGGGCATAAAATTGTTTCAATATTATCATTTATTACAAAATTTCCCTGTAGCAATAAATGTTTCTTCAAAATTTTTTATTGTGACAGGCCTACTGTGAGGTAATTGTCAATATTTATTCTCTACAATATGAAAATTATTGTTTTGAATATATGCCAAATGGGAATACATTGAGTATAGTAAAATGTGAAATAAATAAAAAGCTGCAAAAAAGAACCTTGTAGTGCAATTTGTAAATGTAAAGAGTGGAAAAGAAAATTGTATTGTACTTAAATCTTATATTGATACTTATTACACTAATCTAAGCAGCATTTACATCAGATTTATTGGGACAATCATACAAATATGCAGATATTTTTTGTCCATATTGCCCACTTGTACTTAAACAAATAGACAAAAAGAAATGTTTTTTACCTTGTAGAGTTTATCCTTTTTACAAAGCTCAACACTCTGCCTCCACCTGTTATTGCCTTTGTACAAGTATGCAGCAATACGTCTGAACTCAATCAGCTCATGTTTCTCCAGCCTCTGAGCGAGACCAATGGTGTCAAAGTTATCATATGCGTCAATGGAGGCTCTCAAACCCTGCACAAAACATAAAAAACATTTTGAGAAAATTGGTAATTTTCTTAACCATAACCATAAATTAACCTTAACTACAGACCTGGTAGTCTTCTTCCTCTGTCAGCAAATTGTTCAGAGCCTCATTGACAGACTTATTGTTATGATTTTGCACTGATCGTAAATAAGGTTTAACCAACTTCAGCTGGTTCACCTGTCCAGATAAAACCACATCCACTTAATAGCTGTTTTAAAGTTACAATAATGGCATCTTATAGTTGCAAAGGATACAGTGAGTTACCTTTGCAAAAAAAGTTACTGCTCGACTGTGGTCAAGCCGTGGAGACAAAATTGTTAAAAGGTCGTTCAAAAGAAGAGGTTTAAACTCCAGGTAAAAGGAAAGCGATTTATAATACAACTCCACATTGGCAACCTAAAAGATAAAAGCAGATGTAGTACACTAGTATATATTTGATGTAATAGAAAGTTGCTGCACAGATTTACTGGGTTCACCTTTGGAATGATGTCTTTAAACATCCCTTCCTTCCAGGCATCTGTAGGATGTGACATCATTGTAATTACAGCGTTGTCAAACTCCTCATATTTATCATAAAGGAAAACTAATTCAGCCCACAGATGAGACTGCTCAGCTGCACGAAGCACCTGGAACCAAACAAGACACATTTAACCATATAATCAAGTCTTCTTAATATAAAAACAGGCCTGTCACGGCACATTTTGGATTGCAAGATATATCTCTGTAATATATTGCAACTGATACCATTGAGGGCCACTGGATGCCACTGCAATTGTAACCTAAAGCATAATTATCCCAGTAAAAACATTTTTTCTCAATTCAGGAGACACTTTTTTCTTTTTAATTCTCACAAATACCTTAAAACATCAATTCTAACTGTGTGCGGTATTGCCTCCCCACAGCTCTGATCTGTAACTCATCCTGGTGGCATCACCCACTTGTTTCTGCAATAACATCTCCATGGAGACAAACAGGTCTCTGGTGAATGGATCTTCCACCAGAAACTTTACGTAGTGCACCTTTAACCATATCTTAAATAACACATAAACTCCTATAAATAGCAACATAAAAACATACTTAAAAAAGGTACTGTCACAAGCTTGACAAATGTTAAATATTGAGTTTTATCATGACAGGCCTGTATATATGTATATAAGTCTGTATATAAAGGCTTGTTTTTATAGTTACTTTGGGGATGTTGACTCTGGACCAGAACAGCTCCAGATGTTCTCTCATTTTCTGGGGTTTAAACTTGGAATAGAGGATTGCGAGCTCTGTGAACATTCCCATATGAGCCCTCTCCAAGCCCAGAGCAGCTTCCAAAAGTGCAATGAGCTCCTCAAAGTATCCACGCTCCTGGTAATAACTGATCAAGTCCTCCAGCTCATCCGCATGAATCACTATGTGTAAGCCACAGATCTGAGCAAGACGAAACTCCTCCCCATCAACACAGGCAAAGCACACCTGAAAACACATAACTCTGCATTAGTCTACATTAGGAAAAAAGTGGTTGTGGAGGAATATCTAATAATATTTTTTTTTCTGGCAAGTATTGCAATTGTGAATAGATTTGCAGTTTATGTTTTATTATCAAGATTCACAGTGCCCTTTTAACATATCCAGGGGTATTAACACTTTAGAGAACACTAAAATATGAGCTGCTGAACTAATACGAGAATCTCATGCAATTCAGAAAATGTTTATAAATGTCTAAACTACATGGTTAGCTGGTTTTAGCCGTAGGAGACTCAGAGACAAGTAGTTCACTAATGAGGACATTATAATGGCACATATTTTTAAAAGTTTCTCATTTGTGACCATCTGGAAATTACAATTGTGGTATAATTTACATGCAATCAAAATGCTATAATGCTATGATGTGATAAGCCAAATGGTTTCAAACTACTTGTATATTTATCGTACAAGCTGTTTTCAGATACATTTATATCTCTTACCTCTTTCCATGTGCGTGTGCTGTTGGCTTTTCTAGCACTGTCCACTGCTGCCTGGTACTCTCCCAGGTGAACCAGGGTGGATGCCAGTCGGGCAAAATTAGACACATTGTTGTACAAGAGTTTTGCCGCATCATACATTCCTTCTTCATAACATCGATCCCCAACCTAGACAAAAATAACCAATATATTATTAGATTGCTAGTTATGCTCTCTTATTTAAGGGGCCCATATTACGCTACCTTTTGATCTATGTTATAATATTGTTTCCTTATCAGAAACATACCTGGAGTTTTGTTTTGTTTCATTCACATATGTTTAACAAACAAATCCTGCATATTTAGAATGAGTTATTGTCTCAAACAAAAACTCTCTGTTAAACCTTGTGATGTCATGTAAGTAAGTAAGTAAGTAAGCAAGCAAGCCTTTATTTATATAGCACCTTTCACAGAAAAAAAATCACAAAGTTCTTTACAGAGTGCAATAAACAACATATACAAGAACGGAAGAATTATACAGTCAACTAAAAGCTTGTCTAAAAAGCAGTGTCTTGAGCTGCTTTTTAAAAGAGGCTATAGAGTCTGCCTCATGGATGGGCTAGGGGTAGGGCATAATTTGGGAATCACAGCCTGAAAACACACATCACCCCAAGTTTTAAATCGGTCTTTGGGACCATCAAGAGATCCTGACTCGAGGACCGGAGGGTGCGACCTGAGTTGTAGGGGCACAGTAAGTCACTGATGTGCTGGGGTGCTTGTCCATTTAAAGCTCTGTTAGTTAAAGCCAAGATTTTAAAATCAACACAGAATTGAACAGAAAGCCACTGCAGTGAAGATAAAATTGGTGTAATGTATGTTCCGCCTGCTAGCTCCTGTTAAAAAACTTGCAGCTGCATTTTGTTGCAGCCGCTTAAGTGTGGAAGCGTTAAAACAAGTAATTACAGAGAAGTACAAAATCTAAATGAGATGAAATAAAACAGTGAACAATCATTTCAAGATCAACATTTGATAAAATTGGTCTGAGTTTAGTGATGTTCCGTAGTTGATAAAAACAGTTTTTAACCACTTGGCTGCAGTGACCCTCCAAAGATAGTAATTTGTCCAACACCAATCCAAGATTTCTAATGCTGGACTGGACTGAGGAGCTCAGTGAGCCAAGGTGATCCTTAATTAGAAGAATTTTTTCATCTTATGCCAAAATAAGAGTTTCTGTTTGCAGAGTTGCAAGAATTTTTCAGAAAGTCAGTTTTTGATACAAGAGAAGCACTGCAGAAGGGTTTTTACTCTGTCCATCTCTGTTTCTTTAAAAGAACAATACAACTGTATGTCGTCAGCATACAAATGATATGATACATTCTTGAAACAATTCACAGGTTTCGGTACAAGATGTCCTGTGCTGTGTTTTTAAACTCCACACACCTCCATTAAAAACATTTGGATGATTTCAAGCCTGGAATTGTCAATTGCTACTGAACTAACGAAAAAGGTAGCTGTTAACTTGAAAACTACAGCATGTGGGAATGAATCAAAACACAACTCTAGGTATGTTTTTGATGAGGTAATAAAAATCGAATATAGCTAAAAGCTCACAAGAGTCTATACAGGGTAATATAGGACCATTAAATTGCATAATGTTGGACCTTCTCAGTACCTGCTGAATGTGGGCGTTGTTGGGCCCACTCACAAACTCCTCTAGTTCTGCAAGACGGTTTGTTTTTGCCAATGCGAAAATGAGCTCAGTTTCTACATAGGACTCTCGAGCTTTCTTCCGAGCCATTTGAAGGAATTTTACTAAGTCTTCCCAATTATCTGAAAACATATTAGATCAATAGTTATTTTAGTAGTCAACTTGTCAGTGATTATTTTTAGATTATTCAACTAGTTAAACAAGAAATTGTTTATTCTATTTTGCCATTTTGTTATAATAATGCCACAGTCTGAGCAGTCGCCGTGATAAAACATCTCTTTGCATGCATGTGTTTTAGATGTACTTGAACAGTACATCTAAAATACTAGTATGATTACGAAAATATGATTGCAATAATTTCAATAGTTATATACTTAAATTATCATAATGAATCACTGCAGCCCGTCTTTGGACTTACTGTTTTTGCTGGCAGCATTGACCACCTCCATGTAAGCAGAAGGATCCACAGCTTTAATGTACGAGTCAATGGCCTCTTTAACCAGGTCTCTGTGCAGCTGGGCCCTGGCTAACTGACTCCACACAGCGGGCTCATTACAGCGCTCTGCAAACTCATACGCACGGTCCAAATTTCCTATGTGCTCAATCAGAACCTTTAAATGCAAAAAAAATATGTTAAAATTAAAATATTTTTCTGGCAAAAAATATGAAAACAAATATATATGTTTAAAGTACCTGTATTGCTGAAGTGTTTACATCAAACTTCATAAAAATAGCAAAGGCCTCTTCAAACAGCTCATTACTAATGGCAATATTAGCTATGTCTGGGGCATCGTAGTTATCAAGCCTGTTGATATACTCCATCACTCTAGTGCGGTCTGCTTTGATGGCTGTTAGAATGAGCAGGTTCTGTAGATTTCTGTTGGGAAAATAAAGTGATATACTGTATTAGAAGTAAAAAGCTACAACATTTCATTGTAGTGTGTAATTGTATTGTACCTGTGCTCACTAAATACAGAGTTATCAAGAACAATCTTTTCCAATAGTTCAATGAGTTCATTTGGCAGGTCCGCCGTCATGAAGGCTTTGACTGTGACTGACACCTCCTCTGGGTCCTGAGTTTCTGACAGAGCTGTTTGGACCACCTGGGAAAAATAAGAATAAACAAATTAGGTAAATCGTACAACAAATCTATGCAGTGTTTGATGCAATGTAATTTTCTTGAATTTGAACAGCTGTTATCAAAAGTCATAATACTTAGAATCAATTTTCACATCCAAGCATTAAACCACATGTAGTACTGACCTGGTCAATGAGTTGCCTTCTATATGGGTTATTTTCTTCCAACACATTGGCCCAAAGTTCAGGGTCTTTCCGTCGCACCAGGTAGCGTGCCTCACTCTTGAATAGTGAGTTCTCATTGCAAACCTGTCAGATGAAGCAGCACATGCTATCACATTTATACAGTATTAGCATTAGCAAAACAAACAACTATAATAATAGCATGATGGAGAACACAGACTTTGATCAGATCTAAGTCGCACTGGCCCCTCTCGTAGGCCACATAAGCCAGATGAGGGTCTCTCTTCTCACAGTAGCGCCCCACCACTGCACTGTCGTAGAAGGGGTTTTCTTTCAGGAAGCGCTCTGGGGAATTGTTGCTGTCGATGTAGATCTTGGCCAAAGCGTTGTGGGTTGCTGGCTCCTCACAACCTTCATGGATACGGGACTCCAGCCAGGGCAGGAGAAGTTTCAATCTGATAATATAATTAGAAAATTATTTTAAAATTTTAACGTTGCAGTCATTTTGTAGTTTAATCTGCCTTTTTGCTCATGAAGATGCTGTCAACTAGTTCTTATATATAGTTGATTTGGGTAAGATTGTCAGAATAGTCATTTTGAGAGTTTTTTTTGTTAGTTTATTTTAAAATATATACATGGTAGAGTGCTTTTGTCAGTGCCAGACTACTTCCCCCTTTTAGCTCATTAATGGATGCACAGTGAATGTTGAAGAATTTCTTTAGTCAACTACAATCCTATTACTCATGAATCAAATTAACATATTCACTGTATGCTCATGTAATATATATATACCAATGTGGCACTTTGGTAATTGCGCACATGGAAAAAGTAGCTGAGTGTTCATTTCTTGTTTGTCTTACCTGTTTCTTTTCTCTACTTCCTCCACAAGCTCATCTGTGGAAAACTGCCCTTTGACCACCATAATTAAGTTTTTTATCACATCTTCTGAACAGTCCACATCCAGCAGGCCGCCAATGACCACTGGCAAACGGCTTGGGTTCACCTACACACAACAGTCTTCAATACACAAAAGATAGCACAGAACCTGGTTTGAGTGGAACTTACCTTTTGGACATAAATTTCTATGTATTTTTGCAGATTATTACGATAGAGGTAGAGGACCAAATCATGGACAAAATCAAAACGATCACACACAATAATGAGGGGAAGCTGGTCTGTGAGCTTTGCCTCCTAAACAATAGAAAATCAGAGAATAGAAGGCATAAAAGATCCATACCACTGAGAAAACTACATTCTTCATAATATATATGGTTTTACCTTAAGAAAGTTTTTAACCCTTTCAGCATCATAACAGTTGCTTTCTCTGCAGATTCTCTCCACTTCTTTTATTTGTCCTGTTTTGCACGCAGCTTGAATATATTTGAAATGCACATCTGGATCCTGACTGAAGTTTACAATGGAGCCAAGGAAGTAAAACAATCCTTGAATAAAGAAAATAGGCAGGGCAATTTACACACAAGGAATGCATTTTCTAACAGTTTAAACTCAAATTTAACAAAAATAAAGATGCCACAATATATTCATATATTCATATATATATCAAATAATAGCTATCTGTAATAACTATTGTGTAAATTAGATAAGCTCTAGCCTCCATTGTGGTTGCTAGGTAACAGTCATAGCTCTATGTTTGTTATATCAGCAGTCCATGTCCAACCAGGAAGTAAAACAAACTACTAACTGTCAAACTAAGGAAAACTAAGATTTGTAGTACAATCTTAAATATAATAAATAATAACTGGACATATTGATCACTAAATGTCAAATGATGAAAATAAGAGCTTACCTTCGTAGCTCTTGAAGGATTCGAAAAGCTCCACTAAGGCCTGAGTCCCCAGCTGCTCGTGGTACTTGGATGCGACCTGGACGCACAGCTGCAGATTCTGTCTGATGTTTGCAGACAGCATGGCTCTGAGGCACTCCAGAGAGTCCTCCACCGACAAAGAGCCAAAGAAGTTCACAAGCCACTAAAGTAAGAAAGACAAAACAAGAAGGAAGGCAATAACGAATTTGTTTTTAAACATTTGGAAAAAATATTTGATAATGACATTTTTGATATACTAAGCTATTGCTATTAGATTTGCCAAAAAAAATTATGATAGCAATGCATTGTTAGTCATTTCCAGATTTAAGATTAAATGTATTTCAGTTTAGACATCGTGGACCATTAACATGTGAGTAAAGACTGAAATGTGAGCAACATGTGAGTAAAGAGATGAAATGCTAAACTACAGGGCTAGCTGGTTTTATAAGGCCCCATGGAGACCAGACATTTTGTTGTTAGTACAGAACATTCTATTCCTAGGTAAATACAGTAATTCATCGCTTGGGATTTGGCTCCTGACTAAAATAAAGATTACATTTGCAGTCACTTTGAAAACATGTTTGATAATCATGGGCGTGGATGGGTCAGACTTGCCAAAAGACATTTGCCAGACGTTGCATAATACTTGATTGTACTCTTTTATTTTTTGTTTGTTTGTTTGTTTTCAACATCCAAAAAATAATAAAACACTCTAAAAAAGACAAAGTCCAAAACTGTATCTCTCACTGTTAAAGGCAGGACTCACGGTCTCACCTCCGGGTTGAGCAGATGCGTGTGCACCACTGCTCTCTTGATGTCGTAGGGGTCTGTGAAGTGTTCCAGGGCCCTCTGTAGAAGTCCAGCCTTTTCACACAGCTGAGCCACGTGAGCGCGGTCGTAATGTGTGAACATCTGATTACCCAGGATGGCATCTGCTACCTACAACAATATTCAAGTAAACATGCATGAACAATCACATCTACATAAAACTAAACTGGGTGAATGTGTCACGGTCCAGCAGGTTGATCTTATCAGCTTGTATAGAGTGCAATAAGAGACTCTTTTAAATCTTGTAATACCATGTAACTGATACAAATATAAGATACATGCAGGTATTTGACTATTAAATTTTTTTATGTAAATTAAAGGTCCTATATTATGCAAAATTGACTCTTGTGAGCTTTAAGCCATGTTGTTACCTCATCAAAAAATACCTGCAGTTGTGTTTTATTTCCTTCACACGTTTGAGTAATCCCTTATTATTACTCTGTCTACATATTCTAAGATCAAAATGCTCTGTTCCACCTTATGATGTCATGAAGCCGTAGTTTACAGCTACCTTTTACCTTTTATTCAGCAGTAGTTTAAAAACACAGTGGAGCACTTCCTATATTACCACATGACAACAGAAGGTGGAACTGACTGTTTTCTGTTTCAGAAATGCCTAAACATGCATTAAAATTGTGTGAATATAACAAAACACAACTCTGGGTATTTTATGTATGAGGAAACAACATTAACAACTAGAAGACTGGGTGGGCATCTCTGGTACTGTACTAAACTGGTTCAAGTCCTATCTAGAAGACAGGAAGTATTTTGTTGAAATTGGAAACTGTGTCTCAGATCACATGGCCCTGACCTGTGGGGTGCCTCAGGGGTCAATCCTGGGCCCCCTGTTGTTCAATCTCTACATGCTGCCATTAGGCTAGTTAATAAGCAGCAATAACGTGTCCTACCACAGTTATGCAGATGACATTCAGATCTACCTCTCTCTGGCAGCAGGAGACTATGGACCAGTGGACTCACTCTGCCACTGCATCCAACAGATCAGTGTGTGGATGTAAAACAACTCCAGCTAAACTCTGACAAGACTGAAGTCATAGTGTTTGGTCCACAGAAACAAAGGGACAGTGTCAGCAGTCACCTCCAGTCTCTCTCTCTAAAACCTTCAAATCAGGCAAGGAATCTAGGGGTAATAATGGACTCAGACTTGAACTTTAACAGCCACATCAAATCAATAACATCTGCAGCCTTTTACCATCTAAAAAACCTAGCAAAAATTAAAGGTTTACTGTCTAAAGCAGATTTGGAGAAACTTATCCATGCGTTTGTCTCCAGTAGATTAGATACTGTAATGGTCTGCTCACTGGTCTCTCCAAACGAGCTGTGAGATGCTGCAGAACATCCAGAATGCTGCAGCTCGGGTCCTTACTCGAACTAGGAAGTACGAGCACATAAGTCCTGTGCTCAGGTCTCTACACTGGCTTCCTGTGCCTCAGAGAATAGACTTTAAAGCAGCTCTGCTTGTGTACAAGTCTCTCCATGGCCGAGCACCAAAGTACATCTGTGACGTGTTAGTGTCATATGAACCATCTCGCACTCTGAGGACCTCAGGGACCGGCCTCCTGCTGGTGCCCAGAGTCAGGACTAAACAAGGGGAGTCAGCGTTTCAGGTTCATGCAGCTAAAACCTGGAACAGTCTTCCTGAACATGTGAGACAGGCCTCTTCTGTGACGCTGTTTAAATCCAGGCTCAAAACATTTCTGTTTAACTGTGCATATAACTGAAAGGTTTTCATTCCGCACTCTTCTCTCCAATTTATGTCTCTCTTTTTTCATTTTAATCTTCATGATTATTTATGTTTTGATGTGTTTTTATTATGATTTTAATGTATTTCTTATTCTGTAAAGCACTTTGAATTACTTTGTGTACGAATTGTGCTATACAAATAAACTTGCCTTGCCTTGCCTTGCCTTAACATGGATCAGGAATAGGGTAATATAGGCCCTTTATATGCTATGCTTAGTAATGCCTAAAACCACATCCATTTCCAGGATTTTTTTTACAATGGAGCTTTTTAATTTATTCAGTTAACTAGAAATTACTGAAAGAAGTCTATTTAAAAAAATAAAAAAATAAAAAAAACTTTTCCAGGTCATGCTAAGAATAAGATATGGATGCATTTATTTGTAAAAAAAAAAAAAAAAAAAAAAAAAAACACAACTTTGATGTCTCTTGTGTGGATTGCACATTTGTTTGAGTAATAGTTAATAATAGTTTTGTCTGAAATGTCTGTCTCTGTGTCCTCACCTGTGGGGCGTGTATGAGGTTCATCTCCAGGAGGCGGGTTTGTAGGTTTCCTTCAGTGGGACGGTTGTTCTTTAAAGCATCCAACAGGAAAGATGTGCACTGCTGGATCAGGCTTCCCTCCATGAACACATCAACAATCTACAGAAAATATAATACAACAGAGAATGGCAAATGATAATAATAACAGTATAACTACTACCAGTCAAAGGTTTGGACACACCATTACATTACTTTTTTTTTTTTTTTTACTATTTTCTACTTTATATACATAAAGAAGACATCAAATCAAGATATATGGAATTATATAGTAAAGATACAGTGTGTATCTGCATTTACATGGTTCTGCTTCCCACGCCACAGTTGTACGCTCAATGAATTAAATGCAGACGTTAAGTAAAGGGTCATGAACTGAGAATTCCACACATTGCCGCCACATCTGAAACAACACAGGCAGACCTCTGTGTTTGTTCATATGTGTGAATGTGTGTGTGCTTGTGTGTACATGTGTGTCTGTGTGTGTGTGCTGAAAATAAGAGTGAGGAGGAGAGAATCTGATGCCTTTCACCTGGTTGATGTTGGCCAGAGGCTCTTCATCCTGCACCAGCATCTGAGCAAACTGTAGGCCCTGGTCCGGATTCACTCTCATTACATTCCTCAGAAGAAAAATCCAGTCTGGGGAGTAGCCAACCTGTGTTTTTGAAGATAAACACATAATTGATCAGTTAATTAAGGTTATATAATTTGTTTTCTATGTATGAAATTAATAGTTTTAGTAGATAAGTAATCAATACTTAAAGTACACAAAAAAAATTTGATAGGACACCTTTCCTGAACAGAAGAATGGTCTAGAAATATATCAAAACTAGCTTAAAAATCAGTACAATCAATTTGCTCATGTTTTTTTATCATTGTTTTATCAAATGTGGCATAAAGTATCAAGCCTTTTTCTTTACAACAAAATTCCAAATGTAGTTTTTTAAGTAGTGTGACAACACAACATGATAGTAAAAGCAAGAAAAATAAAGTTACCAACCTTTTTGGCATATAGCACAATTTTCTGGAACTGATTGGTCTCAGCAAAGCACTGTATGACTTTGTTTGGGACATTGGCTCTGAGATATACGCTGAGAGCCAAAGTGAGATCATAGCTCTTGACCAGGTCTCCCAGCTCCTCTGAACACTCTAACTATGTAACACAAAGCAAAAATCAATACTTAATTACATAAATAAAGTTGCTCATTAGAACAATCTAATATCCAATTTCACCTTGTCTTCCTTAAGCCACTTTTCCAGGAGCTGCTTGCGTCCCTGTTGAAGAACTGGTCTGCACAGCTCCAAAGACTCGTACTTGTTCAGTTGTCCCTGATCCAACAGAATCCCAAAGTACTGCAGCAGAGGGGAGGCCTGGCCTGGCTGTGCCGGGACACTCTGGAACTTTCGGATGGTCTCAGCTGTGCGCAGGATTCCCTGGGGACACCAAACACAACCATAACATCAATATAACAGAACTCAATATAACTGAACCATAACTAGGAATAGAAATATGGATTTTTTTTTTTTAAGTCCAAAATGTTTTTGCTGCTGATATTTGCCAATACCAATATTAACATTTTAAAGTCCATAGCAAGGCCCACAAATTAGTTTTATGTTAATGTAAAGTTAAATTAACTCTATAAATACTATTATATTATTTGTAAACATACTAAAAGACACATGAATTAAGAACAAATTGGGGATCATACATGTGCAAACAGAGACTGGAAAAAATTGAAATCATAGTTTTCAATATTTGACATATCTGGGAAACTGCTCCAATATTGCCTATTGGAACTGATACATCACCCATCTGCAATAATACAATATAATAATAATATAACAATATTGAATATAATAATATAGAACAATAATATTGGTGCACAGACTTCACAGGCCTATAAAAGTTATTACTGGACATACCTTTGGAGCTGATGAAGCAACCTTTGCAGCTTCTGAATAACTTCCTTGGGCAAACAAAGTATTGAACTTTCTGGCAAAAAGTTCCTCTGCACCTGCGAGATTTGACCTGACTGCTATCTTCAGGGCTAGGTCTGGGTTCTGCAAGACGTTTGTAACATAGTTCACAATGTTTTCCTCTTCCACACATACGGATAACACCTGAAATATATATAGTACATGATAATTAATACAGATACAAATAAAAACAAAACAATATAAGAAATAAACTATATTTTTCTTACCTGTCCCTTTTTATTAACCCCAATAATTCCTGAGTTTGCTTCATGAGGTGAAGTTACAAAGATAGTCTCTGCACTGATTCGGTTCATATAGATACAGACTCCAGACTCCAGATCGTAAAGGTGAATGTACCCATACTTTGTGATTAAATATATGACACCATGTTTATTACCAATCTGAAAATGGATAGCACAAAAAGGTAAAGCAACTTTATCTGTATAGCACAGTTTGTACACAAAGTAATTCAAAGTTCTTTACAGAATAAGATAGACATTAAAAATGCAATCAAAACATAAATAATCATCATCAAAATGACATCAAAAGAGAAGAGAAAAGAGTGCGGAATAAAAACCATTCAGTCTTATGCACAGCTAAACAGAACCGTTTTTAGGCTTCTGTAAATCCGTTAACCAATGGTAACAAAACGATCAAAATAATCTAGTGAAATAAAAAATTAATAAATTACCTGCATAGCAACAGGAAAGTCTGTCTGTGCCTCTGGAGGGAAGAAAACATCAACTGCTTTTTTGCTAAAAGGCTGGTTTCCTGCTGCAGGCTGACCAACCTCAATGATGTGTAACTACAATAGAAAATAATAGTTTTCATACAAGTGTGAAGAATGGTGACTGATGTGAGCATATTTAGTTGTAATTGGAGTGAATTCTCTTGATTAAGGTGCCTTGTGTAGACAATAAGTGGAATCATGTTATATTTGTAAGGCCAGTGCTGATTACAAGGCATTACAAGGTTTTCTTAGTACTATTCAATGACAAAGTGAAGTTGTGGTTTAAGCTTCCTTTGACTAAAAGCAAAGAGCGGAAATAAAACAAGAAAAAAAAGTGTGGTCTATGAGTGAAAAGGTGTGTATGTCTGTGGGCTTCTATTTATAAATTATAGATGTCATAATAGCTACATGAAATGAACTGATACATCTTACAAATGGAGCTAGCGTGAATCCAGGGTGCTCCTCGGGATTCATCGCACCTCCGCCACCCCATCCTATCATCATCCCCTTCTTTCTCCTCATCATCTCCTCATCCCCTTCACCCTCCTTGGCCTCATCTCTATCACTTCCATTCTCCAGGCCTCAGAGAGAAGACATCTCCTAAACATCATCTAATCTGCAACACCCTTCATCACAATGCCTTCTGCTGGGGTCTGAGCGCCAGAAATAACTAATCTAATAAAAATACTAATACTTTCACTTTGTGTCTGTCCAGGTTGAAATGTTATTCATAGGGCTCACCTTTCCCCCGGCCTGTGATCGAACAGCAAAACAGAACAGCGTGGATGGCTTGGCATTTCCTTCGACTTTAAACTCCCCGAAGGCAGCAGCATGACCCTCAATGGGCTGGGACACCTTTCTGTCCACAGAGTACAGCTGCATGGCTCCAACCACCCGATTTTGCTTTAAAACAGAATTTCAAAGGTGAACTTATCACATGATCACTGAGATAATGTTGTTATGGAAACACATGCAGATCATAGATTACTACATATTTCACATTCTCTCCTGCCATGTGCATTTGGACTATAAAGACTCTATAGGGCATGAGTAAACATGTTTCATACCTGTGCAGAAATCCCTACCAGCAGTAACCACTTCTGCTGCTCGTCTGTTCTGTAGTTTATGATCTGACATCCAGCCAGGCTTGTGTGTCGATCAAACACTTTGGTTGGCTGGGAGTCCCCCTCCATACTCCAGTGGTAGACAGCAGTGTCCGTGACCAGAGCAATAGTGTTTACAGATATCCACTTCCAAAACATGACCTCCTCTGTCATGGTGTGGGCTTTCATCTTACTCTTCATCTCAATGTTGAAGATCTGCAGAGTCTTGGCAGCTGGAGTCAAAACAAAGAGAAGTCAGTGAGACAAGTCAAAGGATATTAGAAATATTGACAAAAAAATAAATAAAATTCTCATGCAATTGTGAGTAATTATATGTGTTTTATCAAGTGGTGAAAGTAGCACAATGAAACATGATGATAAAACACCTGATAATTCTTTGATGATTCTTTTTTTCATGATTTCATGATTTCATGGTAAAACTCAGTGGTGGAAAAAGTACTTGATTTTGTTACTTAAGTTTAAGTAAACTTAAGTAAAGCTTAAGTAAAAGTACAGATATCGAAGCAAAAAAATACTCAAGTGAAAGTATTACATAAAAATGTGCTTAAGAAAAAATATTAAAGTAGCTGTTTAAAAATGTACTTTAAGAGTAAAGAGTAAAAGTGTTTCACACAGATTTTGAGATGCCACAAATGTAAGAACTGTGTTGAATTTTGTTCAACAGAAACAACTGTTCCAACTGTTTTTATTTGTATAGTTTTGTTTGCTCAAATTATGAACCTGTTAAAAACGATCACCTCAGCCTTTTCAGCAGGTATCAAACTGATATATATAAAAAAAACATTTAACTTACTTTCACTAACTTACTTTTCAGTACAGTTCAAAAATGTAGTGAAGTAGAAATTATAAGTACCTGCTCTCAAATGTAGTGAAGAAAAAGTAACAAGTATCCTCTTTAAATGTGCTTAAGTACCTACAATATAATACAGATACCTACAATTTTTACTTAAGTACCAAACTTTACTACTTTTACTTTGTTTCATTCCACCACTGGTGAAACTAAATGACATACCTCACATGAATATTAAGTACCTTCAGTGAAGATAAACAGTGACAACACTAATGACATGTTTCTATACAGCATGGTTGTAAATATAATTATAATGTTTAAAATGATTTGTTCTAGCATCTTATTTTGATAACGTGAGGGGATAGGGAGTTAATGGCTTTTATGAGAGAGTGTTGGCACAACTGATGAGCTCACGCACCAGGAACTACTCACCGTCTGAGAAAAGACAGAAGGCAGAGGAGGAAAAGAAAAGTACCAATCAAGTAAAGATTTTAGAGAGCAGAATGAAAGGGCACACATGGCACTGTACTCGCTAAGGACTGAGGGAGGATGGAGAGGCAGCATTAAGCACAAATGTCTGGATCAGCACTCTGAGTTTTTTTGCCCAGTCAATGTAATCCTTGGGTAACAGGGCAGAGTGCTCTGTAGGCATGTTTTAATGTAAGTCATTTGTGCACCTATAGCACAGCAGAAAAGGGAAAAAGACAGTAGTGTATGCACATGAACCTCAAAGTTTATAGGCAAAATAGAGGAGTGCATGTATGTATGTATAGTGGTACAGATATTTTTGAATAATAAAGTATACTGATACTTTGCAGTGACAACACCTGGGGGTGTTCAACATGTACTTCTTTGGGCAGAATGTTCAACTGTTATCATTCTGACACAATGCATACATTAGCAAAAACTGCCAAAAATGTTTTAATATAGTTTGAAAACTCAAGAAAAAATAGGAAACTGATTTAAAGAACACATTTTCAGGAGCCTGTGATCACTATGAGCATTCAAGGTCCTATTTAGTTGATTGATTTTGAACAAAAAAGGTGACACTGACAAGCTGAATGACTTGTTTAAGTGCACAAAACAGCTCACCTGTTGTAGTTTCAACTATGTCAGCTCTTTCTGGTCAGATTGTGTTCAAATAAAGATGAGACTAAGTTTAACTTTAATAACTGAGTTTTTAACAGTGCCTTCTTGAAGACATCAGCTGTAAAGTGTCAATATTACACTGTGTATGTATTTATGTGTATAGAGACATAGTAAATGCAAATGTGTTATAAGATGTGTTATAAGAATAATAAAAATATAGTACTAGGAATTTACACAACATCCATCACTATCTGTGTATCTTTCTAATTTAAAGCTATACGTGCTACATGCTTTGGATTGCCAGATTCTGCTTAAAGATTGCAATTGTAGTATAGCTTTAAAATCTATATGCATGCAAGGTTGAAACTAAAGATGTGATTACAGAAATTTTGTTGTTTTGGAACCAGCACCAGCACCAGTGTCCTCCCGTGTGATATTAGAACACATTTTCTCACCACAACATGGTATTTCTCATGTAATAATCAACGGGCAGTCAGTCAGTGCGAACAGTAGCCCTATGTCTCACATGCATCCTCTACCTTTCAGTGCGATGACCTTGCTGGCAGGGTTCATGATGGCGCTGTCGGCAGAGATGGGCCTCCTTATGGGGTTGGTGGGATCAGACAGGTCCACAATCACCACCTGGTTTTGCTCGCCCACCTTCTCCCTGATGCAGATGAACTTATCCGACTCCATGGTCAGGTAACTGAACCCAATGTTGGCCGGATTCACTCCCAGGTTCTGCAACTGCAATATAAACAAAGCTAATGTTAATTCCTCATAAATACAATAGTAAGAAAAAAAATATTAGAGCTGAAAGATTTGAAAAAAAAGAAGAGAGATTTTTCAACAAGTACAGCAACTGTGATTAGATTTGCAACTATTTTTAACAATTAAGATTCAGTTTACAGTGTACTTTAATGCAACATAAAACACTGAAATATGAAAAGTTAAATTTGTATAAGCACTACATGCATTTCAGAGCGTTTTCAGAGATCTAAATCAGGACCCCAATAACTGCTTCGTGATTCTCAATAATTTACCATTAAATTTATCTTGCAGCTCAACTGTGTCTTTATATGCATATTTTGAACAAAGAAATGTCTTAAAGAATATCACAACACACAACACAACAACACACAATATTTTTCCTCCAAAAAACTAATATATTACGTTAAATTAAAGCAATAACACACCTACAAAGTCTAACAAATTAACTGCAGTTAGATTCGTCATTAAGTACAGCACATGAGGGTGTGTCTTTGGTGATTTCGAGGAAAAAAATGAACCACTAAGGGGAGCCCAAAACATGCCCTCTTTCTGATGACTAGACAGAGCGTGTTATGCAGTCTGAGGCAAGCGGAAAGGAATCCCAAAACTCATCACAAGGACTCCACTATCCACAGTTGGCAAAAGCAGCAGGACTGTCTGTGACTGTGGAGACATTTCACTTTGTCATCTGCAAAACAGGAACAAGAGGATGGCTAGTTTGATACTTTGGATTTCAAAATGTGAAATGTAGTTTCGAGGTCTAAACTACTGGCAATCATATAAAGATGTCATAAGGTTACACTTAAGTGTTACTTTTATTATTTGAAGTTATTACTGATAATCCTTATTTTTATTTTATTTATATTGTCTAATAAAATACCATTCATCAGGTATATGACTAGCTTAATAAAATCTAATTTTCTGAATTATAATGTAAAGTTAATGTGACATAAACAGGAGTGAAAAAAAAAGTGTACTTTTTCTGAGAAAGATTGAAAAAAACATTTTTTTTCTTGATATTATTTTGCTTTATTTATTATATTGTGAACTCAGTAATCATGATTATCTGTTAAACAAATTATCGTGTTATCCCAACAACAGATGGGTGTTGCTGTTTTATACTACTGACAACATTTAGTAGGCTATGTTACAGCAAATTAAGAGCATGGAATAAAGACAAAAAGATACTTTATTAATCATGAGTGAAATTCAAGTTTTCCTGCAGCAAAATGGGAATAACATGGCAACAGAGATAATGACTAACGATGAATAACTTATTAAGTTTAACTTAATAATTAAACTTTGTACCTATTGTTAACACAGCATGAAAAGACAAGCAAATTATCAAAAAAAAGTATAATGATGATGATATATAATGATACCTATACTAAACTGCAATTTACTTATTATAAATAAACAAAAGTATATAACTGGAATAAGAGGATCAACCTCTTCTGAGTGATGAAGACTAAAATTATCTTGTGCTTTGTAGACAAATTAATAATTTGTTTACTGGTTATCTGACATTTCAAAGACCCTCAGAATAGAGTGGGAGTGAGAACCTTGGGAACAGTCCAGCATGTACCAGCTATACTGCCAGAAAACTGAGGAAGACAAGCTGCACTGATGAATAACCAGTGAGACGCTGTGGACATGAAATCTCTCTAGAAAGCAACCTCCAACAATACTTGTTAAAGGTCCTACATTACATATTACATTTATTCTTGCGAGCTTTAAATCATGTTATAATGTTGTTACCTCACCAAAAACATACCTGGAGTTGTGTTTTGTTTCATTCACACATTTGAGTAACCCTTGTTATTAGTCTGTCTATATCTTCAAAGTTCAAAAAGGTCTGTTCCACCTTGATGTCATATAGAAGCGGTTTTCAAGTTAACAGCTACACTTCACCTTTAGTTCAATAGAAATTGGCAAATCTGATCTGAAATTATCCAAATGATTCTAGTGAAGGTGTCTGGAGTTGGAAAAACACAGTGGAGCAGCTTCCTCGACTGTCACATATTGACATCACGAGACAATGACATTTCTGTTTGAGAGAAGAACTCATATGCAGGGTTTGTGAGTTAAACATGTGTGAATGAAACAAAACACAATTCCAGTTATGTTTGTGATGAGGAAACAACATTATGACATAGATCAGAAAATAGTGTAATATGGTCCCTTTAAATGAAAATGAAAATTAATATATGAGAAAATATTACTGCACTGAGCAGAGCTATATTCACTGGCATTTGTAGCTAAAGTGTAAGAGTGACACAGCTCTGATGGTATTTGATGAGTCATAGACCAGTTAAAGGCAGTATCACATTTGAGTTCAATGCTTTGGTGCTGCGTTCCTAATTTTCGAAATACAGTTTGACGTTTTGTTATCCTGACAACAGTGGTTAGTACTGGTGACTGAGAGAACCCAGACCCTCACCGTTATCTGTACCAGTAACTGACGTGGGTGCTCTGTTCCCTGGAGAATGATGGTCTGATTTCCTTCTGTTGCTTCCGATCGTGATGTGATTTGCTGAGCCTAAATAAGCGGCTTGCCTCATCTGCCTATTGTATCTGATAGTGGAAGTAGTGGATGAGCTGTAAGATGCTGTAAATGGTCACAAGAAGTGAAATAGTCTTTACTAGGGCTGGCCGATATTACAACTGAATTAATCACTTTTTATCCCTCATACTGATTGAGTGTGATTTCGATTTAGTTTTTATTTGTATTTTTAAAAAACTAAGAAAATGTCTGTCACAATTAAGTTCCTGACAATAAAAAAACAAACTTAATCACTGCCTTTTAATACAAAAAACAGTAAAATGCATTCCTAAACAATGTATGAACTCTCAAACTACACACTTTTACTGATAGAGGATTGACTGTAGACCTATTGAGTAAAAAGACCTAACCATATCATTGACGTTTCTATATATTTGACTTTGAATTTATTTGAATTTATTCATGGAAAGCCCCTTGAGATGCAGCATCTCATTTTCAAGGGGGACCAAGAACATACAACATACAGTTTACTCTCTCTTACAGACACATAGTTCAACAATACATACATACAATACATATACAGAACAACTAACAGGACAATTTTGCTCACATCCCTCCCCACCCCCCATATCTTTATCTCATAGATTCATTAACACAGACACAGTGTTAACAGAATCAACAGCAGTGGCAGTCAGTTTTCAGATGACTTAACAGAGCCATTCTAAAGAAGCAAAAAAAAGTTAGAGACCTCAGTGATGGAGGCAGATTGTTCCAGTCTGAGGTGGCCTTAAGACGAAAGGACCTCTGATGTTGACAATATAATTCACAATTCGATTAAATGTTACAAAATATATATATATTAAAAAAATAAATAAAAAACGCATGTGTGAATTTTGGGTTTAATTCAAATAAAGCATGGAAAATAGGAAAAACTACTCCAGCTAAGGCAGTGTTGTCAAAACTACAGCTCAAGATCAAAAGATGGGATGGAAGCTGCTCAACGGTCACCCACTGCCCCTGAGAGGTCACCTAGTGGGAGTGAGAGAGGTCAAAGGTCAACAAGGAATGACTTACCTTAAACTCTTTTTAATGGTGTACTATGTAACTTTTTGGTTGGGGGCCCATCACCTGCTTGTTTCTATGGATATGTCATTGCTGTCTGGAAAATAGCTCTGCCTTACATTTATTAAATTACAGGTGTGTTTTGTTTTTTGTTTTTTTGTAGCTCAGAAATACATAGGAAAGGAGGCATTCTGACTGTGAGCGGTGTTGCCACTCCACAGATCTGACCTGTAACTTGGTCAGGCTTGATCTCCACGATAAAAAGGTTTAATACCATACAGTGAAGTGTACCAGACACAGCAATAACATCAAACCATTTGATGAACCCTCCACCAGAAAAGTTACACAGCGCACCTTAACTAGATGTTGGTAGTTGTTCTGTTAAGAAAATATTTAATTTCAGACGTTTTCATGCAGTGGTCGACCATAGAAGCTCAGTTAATAAGTTGTGTGAATAATTTGTCCAACAGTTATGACTTGGGAACCTGTTTGATTCCACTTATGTGTAGTACAATTGTTGAATGTTTATTTCAGAAGAATTAGTGCAGAACTGGGTGGTACCTGGATGCACTGCTGAACTCAGACACTAGACAGAGCTGTAAATACCAGGCCAAAGAATAAAGTGAAGTTGAGGCCCGAAGTCTTGGGTTTGCAAATTCCAAGCATTTTTCACTAGACTGGAGCCACCTAGATTCAGAGGGGATATGAGCAGGGCAAATCCAGTATTTCACAGCCCGGGTGGCACCTAAATCTGTTGCAGTTAATAAGGACCAAAGGGAAGATTTTCTCTGCTGATAAAAGTGGTGAAAAAGTCAAAGTTCTCATTAAAAATATAACTCAGACATAAATTAAGGTGGTTTAATCCATTAGTGCTGTTAAAGTGGCTGGCCTCAGAGTTTGGTCTGCTCAGGCTGAAGAAAGAGGAGCTTCTGGAGAGGAAGAGATGGGGGTTGGAGTTGGATTTAGTGAAAGGCCATTTCACTGCCTACTGTTGCCATAACAACGGTCTACAGCCAGGCCAGGGGCACGTCAGAAACTTTTCTTTTGGCCTCAAGACCTAAGGAACATTAGTAGTGGCCAACTCTACTGCACTGAACACTTTTTTCACTTGTTCAGTAGCCTGCAATGATTGCAAACTTATTTTCATTATATGTACATATGTACATGTCTACAAAGTCTACAAAAATATGGTCTAGAATAGGTAGTTTTCAAGTTTATCTTAAGTTATCATTGAGATGAGATGAATGGTGTTTTCCATTGCAATGTTTCTAGCACATCTGAATTTTGTCATTTTCTTAAGTATCTTGTGTTAATGTGGGTAATTTTAGAGGCTAGAGACTACGGTTTAAATATTTTGCTGTTATCATTTGAATAGACAAGCCTGTTGAAAATGAAGTATGCAGTAGCCATAAAAATTTCCATAAATGAAAACAGACCGACAACTGACTGATTAAGGGTATCCATGAGCTTCTGACTGATGAAAAATTAGGACTGTTCCAAACACTATTCGCAAAGTATTAGGCTATACAGCATCTCTTATAAATGTGAAACTGTCACTGAGCCTGTATGCGATTTCCTGATCTATGTTCTAATGTCGTCTCATCAAAACATACCTGGAGTTGTATTTTTTATCATTCACACATGTTTAAACACATAAATATTTAAGGGTTCTTCTCTCAAACAGAAAACGCTCTTAACAAAAGGTAAAAGGCATCTACTACTACTACTAGGAAAACTACTGCTTCATGGCATCACAAGGTGGAGCATTTTGTACTTTGAAGATGCAGAGAGACTAATAAAAAAGGATTACTCAAACATGTGTGAATGAAACAAAAGAAAACCCCTGGTATGTTTTTTGAGGAGGTAACAGCATTATAACATGGCTTAAAGCTCACAAGAATCGGTTTTGCGCAATACAGGACCTTTAAAGTCATGAGTACAGTAGCACTGGCTCAAGTGCAATTCAGGTCTCAGGTCTGACATAAACACCTGAACACACCGGTATGTTCCCGCAGCGTGCTTCCCGACAATGATTAGGCTATCCCCTCCCTTCTGACAGCGGAGTAAACACGGAGGCGCACTAGAGCGTGGCCCGTGCAAAGTCATCATCTGGCCGAGTCCCTGCAGAAGAAAACTAGGCCCGTGGCTATATTGAGCGCCACCCAGCTCCCTGTTTCACATACCATTTCAATGTGACATGTGTCGACTGGGTGCAGCAATAACAGAGCAGAAAGAGCTGTCAGAAAAGCACTGCGCGATACGTTTGGGGTTTCCAGTGCCTCCCTTACCTGCAGATGTTCCTGGAAGCGTATGGGCAGTATCTGAGCCATTTCTGGAGGTTCCTCTGAGTGAACAACCCGCAAACGTGGGCAGGGGAAGGGGTGACGCAGCCAGGAGCGGTGGTCCTGTCCCGACTCGTGTCCCAAAGGACCCCGAAAAAGTCAAGATAAAGATGGACAACGGCGGGGAGCTCTTCTGCAGGTTTGCGCCGCTATCGTATGCCGATCCTCTGTGCGCGCTCCCATTCAGTAGAAGCCCCCTGCTGGAGCTCTCAGGGTAGGAAACTCCATGCATCCGCTGAGAAAACTAGTGCACTCAACAAATACGGAGCAGATCGCGAGGAAGGTCATAGAGAGGCTCGTATGAGTTGGGGCTGGTAATAATGCTTGTAACCTAATGAAAGTGCGTGATCATGTGATATAGTGCGTGTTTCGCTGCTTGAATCCTGAGGTGCAGAGTTGTAGTCCTCCGCCGCAGCCCCTTCCCCCTTTTCTCTCCCCTCGACTCACTCCATCAACTTCAACAAATAAGACCCGTGACTGACAATAAGAAGTTAAAGGGCCTATACTACGCTTTGTCCTGATGCCTTGGTTCTTCATCACCTGAACTTTAGTTTTGTTTCACATATGCCTAACGCACAAAGCCTAGGGCTTCTTCTCTCAAACACGTCATGTGATAGTACAGGAATCACTCTACTGTGTTTTTAAACTCCATACACCTTCACTAGAATCATTTGGATGATTACAGCCCTGGAATTGCTATCTCTATTGAAAAAATTATAAAAGGTAGCTGTTGAAAACTACTTATAAACTACCACGACATGACATCACAAGGTGGAACAGAGCATTTTGAGCTTTTGAGATATAGACAAACTAACACACCAGGATTACTCATACATGTGTGAAAAAAACACAACAACTCCGGGTATGTTTTTAAGAGGATAACAGCATTATAACATGACTTAAAGCTTACAAGAATCACTTTTGTATAATTTAGGGCTTTTAAGTTATACAGCTATGTCTTTCAGATTTAAAGATAGGTCTGTCTTTTGATTAGAAGGTTTATTGCCTATACTCAAGATTAAAAAGTTCTGCCACCAGCTATAAGGCCTAAGCCAATGTAAAATAAGCATCCTTGTTTATAGGCCCCTTGATGAATATAAGTCATGGAATATAGGCTAAAAATGGCTATTCAACTAAATATTTATTGTTTTAAAAACTTAATTTTTTATAGCTTTAGAGTGTTATTTAGGCCTATGACACACACACACATCTACTTGAAAACAGCAACATTTACAGTCCTGGATTCAGAGTTTCAATGTGTTTATATTGCATTTAATTTATGTTGATGAAATAGGGATAAAACAATACAGCTTTTCAGTTCACAAAAATATGAAAATACATGATCATATTCTACAATAAATTATAAAAACCTATTTTGTGAAAGAATTTGTGAATGTACATCAAAAGAAAAAGTGTGTGTTTCACATAATGACAAAAAAGGAAAATCATAACCTATAAATATCCTTTCTGCTTTTACTACCCCTAAAATGAGATTAAATACAACCATAGAGTAAAAATCATACTCATAATATTATAAAGCAAATATATTGGTTTAGTGGATAAGCCTCTGGTGGCCTGGAGTCACAGATGAGTGGCATGGGTTAAGTATGTCGTGTGCTTGGCCTGGCTCCTACTATCGATCAGAAGCAGCTTGTGGTTTTTGTGATGAGAAATCATCTCATCCAAAGAGTTAAAAACCTAAACAGAAAGACAAGATTTTGATATTACACTTAAAACACCATCCTTTGGCATTTAAAGGGCCCATATTATACTGTTTTCTGATCTCTGTTATAATATTGTTCCCTCATCAAAAACATACCTTGAGATGTCATGTGGTGAAGCAGGAAGTGCTCCGCTGTGTTTTGTTTACTGTAATTTCCAGCCTCTACTGCACAAAAGGTAAAAGGTAGCTCTAGCTAAAAGGTAACTGAAAACTATCACTTCATGATGGAGATGTAGACAGACTAATAATAAAGGATTACTCAAATATGTGTGAATGAAACGAAACACAGCTCCAGGTATGTTTTTGAGGAGGTAACAGCATTCTAACATGGCTTAAAACTTATGTTATGATTGTAGGGAAGTTGTTTTAATTAACTGGGAATACATGGTGCATAAACTACTTATGTGACCCCATCATACCTCCTCGTTTTTCTTTCCTTCCTTGCCTAAAGCGTATCCTTGTGCGTCATCCAAGAAGCGAACAGGGATGTTGTACACTTTATGCTGAAATAATACGGCAAGAGTGTATGGCTGATGGGAACTGTGTGTTGAGCTGTTTCGGATCAGGAATGCTCCATCCTGTAGACGAGAGAAGTTGGATTTCATCTGTTCATCCAATGATTATGTGTTTCAAATGTTAAACTATTTGTTAATTCCACATACCTTTTTAATACTCAGTAAAAGGTCCTCTGCCATTTTTCTGTTACAGTCTCCAGCAAACCATTCTCTGTTCTAAGAGACACATATTTATCACGAGTAATATTCAGTGGGTACAATTACATTAGTAGCAATCAGGTAACTAACCTATGTAATTTTGTGTGTGTGTTTATACATTTTGCACAAAAGAAATCTGATCATCAAGTGTTAATTCAGTTAATTTGCTGTTGTATTTATAAGATAGAGTTTATGGAATTTAAAAATATAGTCTTTAACAGTTTCTCTTTCATATGTAATTTATAGAGTAAGGGTTAAGATTAGGCAAACATTTCCTTGTGAACAAACTTACATGACATTTCCATAATCAAATAACTCTAGAAATCAGATAATAATCAGACTTTTGGTGTGCGTGTAAACATAGCCAGTGTTACCTCATTAGGAGATTTTACTCTTCCACCTCCAAAAGAAGCTACAAGCAAAAACGAATCATTTAAGTACAAAAGAACATTAGACTTTAGCTTAAAGGTATGCAGTGTAATTTTTTTTTAATGGAGGTACGCTGCCAGCTTGTCTCCATGAAGATGTTAATGCCTTGCCTAGAATGTTCCACAGTATAACATGAGACTATTTATCTATCACAGGTGTTTGCATTAAAATAATACCTTGAAAAATATGCATTCATACTGTGGAACACTGCATTAAAAGATAGGAGATAAGGGGGTGCAGGATCCTTCACCAGTAAAGTAATGTAGTTCATCTTTAATTCATGCAAATTCAAATTCACCTTACCTACTGGTTTCTTCTCCAGCACCGGGGGGTCTGGGCGACTAAATTTTACACATAAAAATTTCACAATATTTGGTAACATTCTTTTATTCAAATTTTTCCCTTCATTATTACTCTAACCTTTCCTTTTGGTTTGTTGGTGCCCTAGGTTTGCCTGGAATTGGAGGAGGAGACTTGGGTAAACTGAATCTTTTTGCTTCAACTTCTGGAGCTATAAAATCATGTTAATAGGTGTGCCTTTATATTAATATACAGTAGTTAATTACATAATCTTTTAAATAATCACATGATATCTTTGGTCTGACCTGTAGCTGTGGGTGAACTCTGCAAACAGTAAAAAGCATTGACAGATTAGATTTGATTAGCTAGATTAGCTATAAATACAGGAAAAAAAACATAGGCCCAGGCTTTACCGATTTTTCTGGTGGAAGAGATGGCTTCTTCCTGCAAGAAAATAATGCTATTCACTCACTTTTCACTCACTTTTTGTCTGAATAAAAACAAACTAAACGAAACTCAAGAACAGTTAAATATTATTATGGATGAAATTGGAGTAGTCTAATTACTTCATGGCATCTGTCTCATTTGCATGTGCAAGTGGTGTTAGATACATTTTAAAGCCATGGATCTATAAAATGAACTAATCTTTTTACATTTTTATGGTTAATACTTACATTGGCTCTGGTGACGGGAGTACTTGCTTGAAGAAGGGAAGCTTCATCTTGGGTTCTTTAGCAGGCAGAGAGCATGCTACACACCAGGAGATTTTAAATATATTAAAGCCATAAACTGGATGGTTAAAGCCAGAAAACAAAACAAAACACAACACTGCATAAATAATAACAGTTTGTGCAAGTTACCCTCTGGTTCCAAGTACAGATCCTCAGAATCTTCCTAAAAATAAGAAATGATGGTAATATAATACATTCACAGGATAAATTATTCTTATTATAATAATTTTTCACCTGTTCTTCACTTGGATCCAAATATATGTCTGAAAGAAGATTTAAATGTCATTGAATGGGCAAGTTCAAGATGTATATCAATGTATTGAATTCCCCAAATTAATAATTATTTTTAAATATATATTATTATAAAGGTCTACTTATTGTTGGTATATATATATAATGTACACTATACTCAAAATAAGTAGACATTGGGTCTGCATTTAGGAAAGTAACAACATCATAAACTTACAAAGAATCTAAAATAATCTAAAAATGTTCAATACTTTTACCGTTAATAATGTTAAAAACTATGATATTATGTTTTCACTGTCTTGTTATGCCTCCTTTTCACCTCGAGAGGGCAGTGTTGTTCTTTGTTTTGGAAGTGACGTTAAGTTCGTTTGGTTTATTGTTTGCACCATAATATGGCATTAAAGTTGTCTATCACCATAGAGAAAAACATGCCTCCAGGTCAAGTAGGTCAAGTTGAAGGTCAAGTCTGTGGAAAGGCGTGCCTGCTCACAGTTAAAATAGATGAATTTACAAAAATAATAGAAACACCTAATTCCAGAGCTATCAGCACCTCCATGGGGATGAGCAGGTGGAAGACTCCCTACTAGAAAAGTTACACAGTGCACCTCTTAAGTCTTACCCTCCGCTGGTGGAGGTGGGGGTGCGGCCATGTTTTTCTTCCCCGGTTTGGCAGTTCTGTTCACATCAGGTGCTGCAACAAACAGTGTATTAAATGGCCTATTCTCGGTGATGTACTATACTGTAATAAAAGTGATCGGATGGTTGCTTACGTTTTATATTTTGAGAAGTTAAGAGGGCATCTCCAGATTTCTGTAAGAACATGATACTGATTCAGTTTTAAAGACTCTGTTGAATTACACACAGTCTACTAAAGTGTCCAAAATTCAGCATTTACTGAAGAGCTCGACGGGGGAGGAGGAGCCTGTCTCTGTCGAGGCGCATAGCTGGACATCCTCTCTATTAATCATCAATTACAAATGAGATCAGCACAAAGTCATGAGATGGTCACGTGATGTTCAAGTTAAAGGACGTATATTATTTTACTTTTTTATTAATGCTTCCTCATCAAAAAACATTGTGTGTTGTTTCATTCACACAAGTTTAACACATAGACTCTGCATATTTAGGAGTTATATTCACTAGAATCATTTGGATGATTTCAGCCCAAAATTGACAATCTCTACTGAACTAAAAATAAAAGTAGCACTGTGGCTGTTAACAGGAAAAGCACCACTACATGACATCACAAGGGGGAACAGGGCATTTTGAACTTTGAAGAAGTAGACAGACTATAATGCAGGTGTGTGAATGAAACAAAACACAGCTTCAGGTATGTTTTTGAGGGGGTAACAGCATTATGACATAACTTAAAGCTCACAAGAGTTAATTGTGTGTAATAGGACCTTTGAATTACCCAGATAAACGTTTTCCTCCTTTGCTATTTGTTGGACAGTAATGGTGCGCTCAAAGGGAGGGACCTCATACATGCCACCATACTCATCCTCATCCTCCTGCAAAACGTGTTTATGAATGCAAATGTGACCACTATATTGGACTATGTGCCTTTAACTGTTTTTCAATCTTACATTTTCATGTTGTCTTTCAGGTTCTGCACTGTCATCTGTAATAACACACAAATATGGAGCAGGGTTATTACTGTAACCTCTAAGTCAGATCTTCTATCCCAAGGTAAATTATAACAATAAAAATGCACAATTTAAGTTTTCAGACTTCATGTAGGGTTACCTTTCCTTCTTGGTAGCAAAGGAGGAGCACTACAAAGATAGAAACATATATTAAAATAAGTGGATGAATGAAATGTAAAATCCGATTTAGGCTATACTAGGCTTACTTACATGTTCTTGAACTTTCCAAAGGCACTCTATTTGACAGATATTTTAGATTAGTGTAATATAATTATCATAATCATAATAATGATGATGGAAAACTTTCACTGAATGAAAGTACATGACCTAACTTTACTTTACACAAATAAAGTGCTTTTTTAACTGTAACGATGTGTCTTATGATGTTGTATTAGGAGCAACATGCACAAGGAAATGTAAAAACATGTATTTGATGACTATTTCACACAATAACAGACAAACTGGTTGAAAAGATTTTGAAATGATACGATACGGACTTCTCAACAACTTTTCAAGTTTTCTCATTTGTTAAGATTCACATCTGCAATTGATTACTCTCAAAACTGATTTAAAACCACTGCTGAGTGCAAAATAAGCTGAACAAATACACTGTTCACCAAGGTCTGTAGCTGTTCAGTAATCTTTGGCAAACATCATGGGGAAAACAGAAGTGCCGTGGACCTGCATGGACACTTCCTTCTCTCAGCATTGTAAAATTATCACACAGTAAACTGAAAAATGTTGTAAAGTAAAGTATTACATTACCATTGTTGTTTCAGTCCCAGCACTAGGGAAATGTCTTTGTGCGTTTGGATGCAAATAGGTCTGAAAGTTGGATAAGAGCAACACTGTGAGAGGCTCTGTTCTAACTGACTAACTTTGCATTTCCTATATACCTGAGTTATGCAGCCACACCTGCTGGGCACTGGGAGCTACTCCTCTTTTCCCAGTTTACATACAAATGTTGGATGTGCATATGACAGGTTTTTTATGTTTTTTATGTTGTTGTTTTTTTTTTTCAGTATTACTTTGGTGGGATAATACATATATTTTCTCACCAATCAAGTGGCAATCCATGAAGAAAAGTTGTAAGTTAAAACAAGTTAGTAAATAAAAAATAAAAAAACTGATTTCTTTAAATACATACTGAAAATTCCAACAATTAACACTCACTCATAATTTTGTCAATTTGACCATTTATTTAATGGTCTTGCCATACTAGTATATTTTCATTTGTCAAGTCAAAGCTATTATGTAAATTAGATAAATTTTGGCCCTTGTTTACAGGGTGGTTTCTGTAGGTTAACAGCTGTGGAATTACCTTTTTGTCACATCCTCTGCCCATGTCCAAACAAACAGTAAAAAAGAAACATTGTCTGACTACAGAAAACTAGGTAATATTCTTAGCAAAATCCTAAATATGGTTATGTTAATTAAAGGTAGAATGAGCAGTGTAATCTAACCTGCTACCTGCGTATTCCAGACAATAATGATCATTTAAATTCCATTTTTAAGAGAAAAACACAAATGAAGCTTCCTCTGTCATGGTGTCATGAGCAGTTCTTGATGTTAGGCAATACTTTTAGCAGGACAGGATATTATGTGACAGAATTAGCGCTTTGTAAGATGTTTATGAAATAGCACATTTGTGTATTTTCTTGGGGGGGGTTGTGTCAAACGTTTCATCACTGGTTACCAAATATATAAATAAATACAAAATTTTTTTTTTTTTAAATAAGGCAAAGTGAACTATTTTAAAATACAAGACAACTTTATTGACAAAATGGTACAATAAGGTTCTATCCAAATAATAAATAATGCTTTACAAAGACCTCACAAGTAGATTACTGAAGGAATACAAAAGTCACATAAATAATACATTTTAAATAAAAACATGGTCAAATTTGACAAGACATATTGTTAATAACATATAGGCTACTGAAAATAATGAGGAGCAGAAAAAGCTTCCAGTTGATAAAAATATAAATGTACAACTATTGAACACTGTACATAGTGAGCTGATGCTGGGCTCAACCCTGCTATCTGCAAATCAAGAGCTAATATCTGAACAGGGGAACACCATAAGACTTAATAGGGCTGTTTCAATGCTTGTTTTCCGAGAAATATTAAAATCGGCACCAAATCTGAACCAGCAGATACACAGAATACATGATACGAGACAATCCACATTTACACATTATTAGTTTAACAAACACACCTATTGCTGATTAGAATTCTCGCCTGGAAAAATGTGCACTACTAATTGGTTACAAATGTTTTGTTAACTTATATGTAACACACAATTCAATTTTATTTTTTTTTCAGGAAACTTTAATGCATGTTAAATGTGCACTATGTAACTTTTCTGGTGAGGGGTCCACCATGTGTTTATTTTCGTGGAAATGTTATTGCTTGCCTAGAATATTCCATAGAAAGGCATTAAACTTAACTATCATTTGTTATGTTAGAGATGTATGTATTGCTTTAAAAATCTTTAAAAACATGCATTCTTGGTTTGAGCGGGGATGCCCTCTCTACAGATCTGACCTGTGACTTGGCTCTGGAATCATCTGCTTGTTGCCAAACAATAACACATCATGGAGACAAGCAGATGGCCGACCCTACACCAGAAAAGTTACACAGTGCACCTTTAAGTTGATTGAGACAGAGCTGGAGTAAATGTTTGCATTGTTCTTTATACACACTGTACTGGACCGACCTACAGTTCTACATAAAAGGTTGACCACAGTAAACCTTTTTATGTGCCGAACCCAGTTTCAAACTTCCACCCTGCGCATTCAAAGCAACAGGAAACAGCTACAGATGGAGTCCTTAAGACCCCCTCTCTGTGTTCACCGCACTGCCCTGCCTGGGAAAGTTATTTAAAAACATCCTCTTGCTGTCACACACATCATACAGGGTTGGCCTTTATTTTGCCGTTTATCCAGTCGATGTAATGGGTGACCCGGGTATAGACTCCGGGCTTATCTTTCTGCCCACAGCCGTCCCCCCAGCTGATTACACCCATCAGCGTCATCCGGTTATTGCTTCGACAAACCAGTGGGCCCCCAGAGTCGCCCTGAAAAGAATACACAAACACAGCTATTAACCTTACCTCATAAATCTGTTATCTGACACTGAAAACACAGTGAACTGCTTGCACTAACACTTTGTAGCTTCAGCTTTAATATGCAACATTTTGAGGACTTTTTCCTATTCCAAAATTATAATATTTTACTTTATTTTATTACTATGGTAATTTTTCATAATTTTGAAACCCATGGATAGACATAAAAGTCAATTCATGAAAAGGGAGTGATGAATATTAATTATAATAGCAATTAACAATTCCAAACTAAATATTACATCTTTTGAATGAAGATGAAGTCTTTTAAAATAAAATTTTTAAGTAAATTTTTTTTTTTTTTTGGACCAAAATTTAGTTTGTCTTCATACCTGACAGTTTTGATTGCTAACTAGCAGTGTTCCAGGTGTGACCTGGGGATACTGTCCTAAAGAAGTGGGACTGCAGATGGCACTGTTGTTCTGCCTCCACCACTAGGAACACACTGTCAAAATCTATTTAAATCAGCTGACCAGACACGTGACTACTCTGAGGAAGACGACTGGTGAGCAGTCAAAACTGTCAGGTATAAAAAGAAACTAAACCTTGGTCTCAAAAATTAATCTAAATTAAAGTATCAGAAATCCAAATGAACCTCATTGGACAGTATAATTCTTTCTTCATTCATGTCAGAACTATAACCCCCATATTAAACTCTAATCTAATCTATTCTACCACAATAAAGTCTAAGAACATGTGCATACCATAAACTACACACTACAATATGTTTCTTAAAATTAAAACAATATTTGTACCTTGCAGGCATCATCCAGGCCTCTGGTGTCACCTGCACACAGCATGTTGGCAGTAACAGTTCGCCCAGAGAGCACAGCAGGCACACAGCGCTCCTTTGGCCACAGCCTCACATAACCTCTCTTCACACGCTCAGAGTACTCTGCAGAAACTGTGGGAGATCAGAATGAGGTTTTAGACTAGATTTAGTCCAATGATATTTTTAGGTTTTAGTGGAAAAAGGCCAAACGTATGATGCACATACAAAGCATTAAAATTACAATGAAAATGGGACAACTAAACCTGGACAGGACCAGGACTTAACCAGGTCTAGAACAGGACTAAACCAAGTCTACATGAGGACTAAACCAGGATCAAACCAGGGCCAAAGCAGTGTGAATACTTACAGTTTCATTAAGCTTACATCTACTCTCAATACAGCTTCTTTGCATTTGTTTAGTTTTTTTTTGCAACAACATCTTATAATTTCAATCATAATTTTAGTCATCAAATATTTATTTTTATTTAGTTTTCATTAGAAAAAAAATTGAACAGTAAACCCACAAAACACTGACCTCTATTGGTGATAATTGTATCACATCTGACTTTGTGGACTTCGATAATTCAAAGTCAACATACACCCAGATGTTACTCACATTCAGATTCTTTGCCGTATCCGGAGATCTCACACTCGGTCCAGTCGGGCAGCTCTAACCCCCGGTCGGGCAAACATGCGGGGAAGACCTCCGGAGCGTTTACAGCACACAGACCAATGTCTGAATATAGCTTCAGCAGAGCTGCAAGTGGAAAGTGACCATAGGAAAGTCAAGGCAATGTGGGATAATGAAAGAGTATTTATAGACTCTGCCTGTGACAAAAGGTTCCATATGAACACAGTTGGGCACTATAATAGGACCATCTTATTCATGACACAGTTTGTTTGTTGTAAACTTGTAAATTATACTTACCAATGTCATTATCAAAGGTTTCATTGTCAAACTTCTCATGAATCCAGTATTTTTTGACTTTGAATATCTGCTCACTGGTCGAGTTCTGTTTGCGATATGTTCTGCCCAAAATCACCTCCAGTTTCTCAGCTTTGGCACTAGAACATGATATATCCGTTAGATGCTTTTATTTAAAACACAGTGTAACTTTTCTGTTAAGGGATCTGTCTCCAAAGAGATGTTATTGCTTTGCCTTGCACAATATGGCATTCAAATACCTAGAATTTATTACAGAGGTTTTTCTCCAGGTAAAGCAATAACTTCCCTATAGAGAGAGGCAAGGGGAGGACTCTCCACCAGAAAACTGAACTGTATATTCACTGTTATATAGTATGCATGTGTGATTGTGACCTACTTGTCTTCAAAGCAGTGAGCAGCAGACAGCACCCAGCAGGAGTCAATCAGGACCCCTCCGCATCGATGGAAGTGCTTTTTGAGGCGGGCCTGGTAAACATTTATCACCGCTTGCCAGGGCTGCTCTGTGATGTCACTCGCCCGTCCGCCAAACATCCTGAACACGGGCTGGTTCAGGGTGTTGTCCAAACGCTCCCCACACGTCGCTACAGAAACGGTAGTTAAACCTCTGTCATTCTATGTTATGGTACAGTACATTTTAAGGTCATGTATAAAATAGTATATATCTCATACCTGCATTATTGTTGTTTGTGGTAGGCGCTCGGGGACCAAGAGTGGCAATAACAGGGGGATTTCTTGCTAGAAACAGAAGAAAATAACAGTTTGGTTTGTTTTTTATCCTTTTAACAAAACAAGTCAGGTTTATTAATAGAGCACATTTAAAATAACCACAGCTGCCCAATGAGCGGTATACAGGCAATTTAAAATGCAGTAAAAACACCAAATACACAACAATAAATGAAAAAGTTAAGCCTACCAAAATGTGTGTTAAAAGTCAGTGCCAACAGATGTGTTTTCAATTCTGATATTGGGATGTTCTAATGCTCAGAGGAAGTTCCACAGTTAAGCCCCCAATCCATGGATTTCAAAATAATAAAGAAATAGCACCGTCACCTTGTCCACAGAGAATTTAAAACCAAAAATGATGAATGGGAAAAATGTTGCATATAACAGGAACACAAACCCATAAAATGTATAGTTGTCTGTTGTACCCATAGACTGTGTAAAGAAGTGGACTATGGGAGTATGACGTCACCCATAGATGTCACTTACAGAAAGAAGGGCAACAATGTAAAGCCAATTGGAAACAGAGTCTATGGAGCCTGAAGCAACTCCATGAACACTTCCTACTTGGAATGTGGCGGCTAGTGGGTTAGTCTATTTATGTATACAATCTGGTTGTAACAGTGACAATGAAGAATTAACAATAAAAATCCAAAGTGGGTAAAGAATATATGTATAATAGTATCCATACTTTTCAAGATACTGACCACATTTAGGAATTTGACAGAGCTCCCAAGTCAACTGCATGTTCTTGTAAGTGTGACACCAGGGGCTCACGTCACCGTCTGGATTCCTGTTGATCACAAAAACACCACAATAAAAACATTTAAAATAGTCAGGATAATTATAGTTCAATAAAATATAGGTCAATATTTATCTTGGGGATGTTTGCTTTGTACTCCTGGGGAACTTTTTGGTTATTTTTCTGATAAGATTTGAGCTGTAGAGAGTTGAATAAAGAACTTCTGACTTATTATACATGCTAACTAACTACTAAAATATTTAATTCTGCTAATTATTTATTGCTGCTTATGTTTTCTTTTTTAACAATATGGCATAATTAGAATATTTTTGTGAGGATGATTCTGCTTTGATTTCAATATTACCGTTTATCATTTATATTTTCTTCACCAATATATCACACTTCAAAATTTGTTATTGTGACAGGCCAACTTTAAAATGAAAACGTATTAATCACGATGACAGTTATTAATTATAGTTACAGCTGGTTTTGGTTATAGTTTGGGATATTTACCTGCAGAAGTTGTGTCCGGACAGTCCCAGCTCCAGAGCATCAGACCTCCATGCATTGTACAGTTTTCTCCTGACCACAGTGGAGTCCCATGGGAGACAGCGTGAGCCACTTCTCGTCACTGCCACTGTGCCTCTGTATGACTGACCCGAGCCCACAACACACGCCTTATCTGTACAAAGAGGATGTTGTATTGTTGTAGTAGTATCTTAGTATCATATATTGATACTTTGCAGCTGATGTGTGATGCTAACTGTAGGTTCTGCTCTGTCTGTGGCTTTATTAGTGGCTTTATTAGACTTTAATCTGTGCTTTAATTTAACACAGTCTGACCATAAAGAACTCACTTAGCTGGAACTACAACCTGTGAGATGATTTGTGATGTTAAAAAAGTCCCTCTCACCTTTTAGTTGAAAATCAAACTTCTAATCAGCACCATGAATGCTTTATTGATCACAGGCTCCAGAAAATATGTTGTGTAAATCCATTTAGTATTTTGTCTAGAGTTTGCAGACAATCTTAATGCTTTTTGACCTTGCCTTTGTTTGTTAATGTGTGCATTGTGTTTCCATGGTAACTCCAAAACATTCTGCAACTGGAGATACATGTAGAACACCCCCATAGAGTATCAATATATACGAACTGCATTTATGTGGCATACCTTCAGGACACTTGGGTAAAGAGCAAAAGTCCCAGATGACTTGAGTGCCTCTATAGATATAACACCAGGGAGTGCTGTCACTGTCTGGGTTCCTATAGGAGGAAAAAAATGAAATGAAACTCGCTGGATTAATATGAGTTATGAAATAACAACTGATGAAAAGCACTTTCTGTGGAGTAAACAGATTATTGAACTAGTGTGTGTCAAAGAGAGATAATATGGGTGGACATGGGGAGAGGGTGAAACAGAGTGAAATGTGACTGTGTGAGTTTTCTGTGATATTTTTTGATATTTGATTCTCTTGATAAATTCACAGTATTTATTGCTTTTTCTTTTTTGCTTCTCATTATTTTGTTTTGCTTATACAAATGCTTATGATTAGACTATTATTTTTCACAGTAATCTTACAAATTTATATTGTGATCAGTATAATAACATAATAAATCAACTGAATAATCAGATTTTGAGCTCAGTCGGAGTCAGCGGCCAATGATGAACATTACACCTTTGTATATAGAGTTCAACTGTGGGATCAGCATGAAAGCCTGATGGTGGCTAATCAGCTATGGAGTAATTCATGCTCATTATTCACAACCATGATCAGTAAACATTATTATGTCATTTTCCAACATGTCAAGTTTAAAATTTTTATGTTTCTATTGACTACAATTATGTAACCACACAGCTTAATTAGATTCTGTTGTACTTCAGACTGTTCATAAAAGTTATGGTCAACAAAACTGACTCTTGTGAGTTTTATGTCATGTTGTAAAAAACATACCTAGAATTGTGTTTTGTTTCATTCACACATCTGAATAAGTAATCCTTCATTGTGGGGCTGTCTGTATCACCAAAGATCAAAATGCTCTGGTCCACCTTGCGATGTCATGTAGTGGTTGTGTTTCAAGTTAACAGCAATTTTTTTTTACATTTTAATTTGTTTAGTAGAGATTGGCAAGCATTGGTATGTTTGTGATGAGGAAACAACATTTTAACATAGACAATAGAAAATAGGGTAATATTTAATAACCAGAAGTCTCACATCCATTGCTGAGCTCCACTGTGATTTAAACAATATACTTTTGCATTATATACCAGCTTTCATATTCGGGGGGGCACACAAAAATAAGCATGGTTACGGGATACATACCTGCAATAGTTGTGATTGCCCAGTCCCAGGCTGCTGGCGTCATTCTTCCTCGCTGTGTAGCGCCGCCCCCTTAGAGAAGTGGAGTTCCAGTTTATGCACTCTGCCCCCGACTGACTGATGCTCCATGTGCCCCGGTAACCTTCCCCCTGCCCAGTAACACAGCGCTCTTTGGTATCTGCACAAAAGAACAAAAACTGTCATTAACTATGTAAACACTGTATAACTCATTGAGAGAAAAAAAATATATACATCAGGCACTCAGGTATAAAAAATAGGCCTGATTTAGGCGTGTCATGATAACATCAAATACTTATCGTTCAGTGCATGACAGATAGAAATATTATTCAGTATTTCAATATTTATCCTGGGGACTTTTTGTTTCTGCTAGTTAGTAAATTTTTGTGATTTTTCTGTTGGTTTCTGTTTGAGCTATAGAGGGATGAATAAATAATTCTAAGACCCATTATAGACACAAGCTAACTTAAGTGTTTAATTCTGCTGTTTATTTATTGCCTTTTTTTAACCAAATTATAAATTTAGAATAGTTTTTAGGGATAATTCTAGGTCTGGGTTATTGTGTCAGTGGCATTATTTAGTTTATTATCATCTTTATTTACTTGAGGAATATATCGTACTTCATAATTTAATGTTGTGACAGGCCTAGTCTGAATGTTGTTTTAATAAGGAAAATATATAAAATCTTAATTAGTCAAGTCAAATGCCCCAGTTCACTGAGTCAGGGTTTATGTGTAATAACTCAATGGACTGGGTTATTCGTTTGGATGGGCGGGGAATCCCAAAGCAAAACCTCAGAAACTACCATCATATTCCCAAAGGTTTTAATCTCCTTTACCTCAGTCCAAGCCTCAGACATATGACACAACAAGGCAGGAAAAACAATGTGTGACCTGATTTAGAGTCATTAAACATTTGGACCTGGTTAGTACTGGGATGGGAGAGCACTGGAAATACCAGGGGCCACAGTGGGGCACAGTGGTTCTAGAGCATACTGTTGTTGTGTCCTTAGGAAAAATAATTCTGCTTATGAATATTGGTGCGAGTGATGGTAGTGATCTAAGAAGTCGATGGCACACATTGGCAGCTTCACTTCAGTCTGTCCCAGAGCAGCAATGGCAATAGTAGCTTACCATGGAATAATTTAATAATGTCTAATGCAGTGTCTTCAAAAGTTCTATATAAAAATAATGCATTACTATTTGGAAATGCTTCACTGTATTTATGTCTCCTCACCTCTATGTAATGTGAAGAATGCTTTCACTTAAACATACATCGATCTTTGTTCAGCCTTATCATTTCTGGATTTCACCCAACCACCTCAAAGACCGCATGGCATATGAGTCATAGTATACCTCCCTCTGGACTAAGGGTTAGCAACAGTGGTATATTTAGTTAATTTTTTTTACAGTTTTGTTGCTTATCTAGAGGAAGGAAACTTGTTTATGCAACACATTTGACATATTTCACTGTTTTTAAAAGTAAAATGGGTGTGTTTCATATTAACTTTGCATAAGAAGTGGTTTAACAAGACTTTTAGTATCACAGTCATGGTTTATCCATTATTAATTACTGAACTGTATCAAATCAATGTGAAATATATTGTATTAAATTGCACTGAATCGATATCTCACTGTACCAAGATGCAGTGTATATACTATTTCTGTGCACTTTTGATTTCATTGCAATTTATCCTGCACATCTAGTATTTATGTACTTACTGATCTCACACTGAGTTCCACTGAAGCCCGATGGGCACTGGCAGATGTAGTCTGATGTGTACCGCCTCCTTGCAAGTCCCACCATTATAACAGTGAGACACGTAGCAGTCTAGGAAAGAATACGTAGTTAGTCATGTTACCTATCGTCATCAGAAATTGTTAACATTTCTTTTGAAAAACCTTTAAAGGTTAGTGTGTTACATCAGAAAATCATGCATACTCTATAGGCAGAACAGTGTCAAATGAACACAAAGTGAAACATGTTTACTTAATCAGTGCAAAAGTTCAGTTTGGGTTTTAAGCTGATATCTTTGGTGTGTCATTCGTGCATTTCACTAAGGATAACATTAGGGATAACTGCCCGTGACATCGTCTGAGTCGTGGGTCAAAATGTGGTTGTAATTTGTCTGAGGGAGGAGCGATTCTGTCTCACAGAATTCGTCAATGGGGGTGAAAATGCGCACACGGGCTGGTCTGGCAGAAGAATTTCAAACAATCCCAGACTAAAATACACACACTTAAAAACACAGAGATCCCACATCTGTTCAGCTGGATGCACTGGAATAACAGGGATTTCAACGTATAAGCGACACTGGCCAACAGAAAATAATCAAATGAGGCTGTGAAAGTGCGTTTAAGTGTATTCATGAAAAAGGCTCCAAAGGTCAGAAAGGACAAGTGGGTGTAAGATTTTAGTCAACATATAAGGCTGCATGCGAGCCACAGAGTATGTGTTTGTATCAGACTCACTGATGACGGGGACAACATGACAATACTCTCGTCCTCTCATCGCACAATGACAATACTCCACACGCTGTCCCCTCCACCGCAGCCACGTGTCGCCAAATCTACGCACTGCTGACGTTTCACTATCCACACACTGGACTGAAGACACATACACAAATACACACACACCGTGAGCCCACAAACAGGAACAAAACAAGGCACAGTGATGGTGATTGGTGACAGGTACATGCAGGGACAGTGACACAAGTGGATGAAATAAGACTTAGGAGAATAGAGAGGTGATGGGAGAGACAAACGAGTGATGAGCTCACAGGAGGTGTCAAAGGAAGGTGTGGACTTCTGAACATGAATAATGAAAAGGGTCCGTCTTGGTGGCTGCCGCTCTGGCTCACCTCTAAAACGAGTTCCACGCTTCGTGCGCAAGAGTTTCACCTGTGATGAAAGACACAACACAATAACATGGCTTCAGTGATAATCAGGTTTTCTATGCCCAAGCCCTAACACAAGCTTAAAGCGCATACCAAGCTGCTCTCATCTGTAGACAAGCTGAGATGAATCATACAAAACCACCGGAATATTCCTACAATAAAAGCTGTAACACTTACATTGTCAGCAGAGCAGCAGAAGAGAGCACACAGTGCGACAAAAAGGCCAAGGGCTGACTTCATGGTTAATAAAAGATGTCCTCAATACCTGCAAACAAGAAAAATAATTATACATTTGTTTTTAATGAATGTCACACAAAGGATTTGAGAATACAATAAAAACACGCACCATTTTATATGGGATTTGTAGTGCTAACCAAAATTACCTTATCCTGCCATTGTAAAAGTGTGTATAATTTGGCAGACAGGTTTTGTCCAGTTCTGTCATTGTGAGTGGACAATGCACAGACAGATCGTGTGTACACTACAGCTTCCTTCCTGGAGGAACCCTTCAGTTGGTGCTGTCATGTATTCATCAAGTGAGGAAATGGGTGGAATAAACATGGGTGTATGTAGGAAATAACGCTATATCTGAAACGCAATGTATAACTATCGAGAAATATGTTGGATTAAATTACATAATATTTCATTTTTGAAACGTTTTGCAGATTATCAACATGTGTTTGTTCTTTTTTACAGGTTTTATACAAGAGCTGCAAATGCATACAGAGTGGATATAAATCAAGGCCAGTGCCTGTTGCTCATGTGTGAGTAAACATGAGTCATAAAGAAGAATGAAGGGGCTGGTTTGAGGAAGGAGGATGAGTAGACGAAGGAAGAGAAAGTAAGACAAAGAAACCAAGAATAAAAAAGAAGGAAAAGAGTTGATTTTAAAATAACTTTGTGGAAGTTCTTGAGACAAAACAACTGTGCAAACCAGACACAGACATGTAGCAATAGCACTTGGGCCACTGTCACAACTTTTGGAATCCGTCCTCCTCACAGCTGACTGCTTTCTCACTGATTCACCTCCTGTGGTCTGCTCAGCTAATAAAACACCATTGTGCTTTCTTTCATATAGATCAGAGAGGACAAGAGCTGTGCTGGTAACCCCACACACACGCACACAAAAATGTTGGGTTTCCATGCTTTTTGGGAAATTATATTGACTTACATTCATTTCTTTGAGACTAATCCTTCCTAGCCTTAGCCATATTTGCTATTTGTATTAATCTTAACCCTAAATATAACTTATTTTAACCCGAATGTGAAGTTTAAATCCTGTTAGTGAACTAATAAAAAAGGAATTCGGTCATGGTGACTTGATTTTTGTCCCCATCAAGGAGACCTGATGTGAGTGTGTATACAGATTTTACTCCCTATTACATTTTAAATACTTGCCCACACACACAGTTATATAGGCCTACACAATATGCCCAGGAACGTGGAGCTAATCTCCCCTTCTGCCCACAAAGACTTTCTGTTCACTTTGCTCATTGTCCACCGGAACAACAGTCTCCTTTGACTTGAAGACAGTTACTCACCATCACTGGACTGGTGGTTTCTTTTTAGTTCTGTCCTGATTATGACCCAAACCTCCTTGAGGACGGGTCTCTCAGAGCCCCACAAACAACAGACAGTTTTTTCTGTGTCCTTTGAGCAACTGTGGCCCCTTTGTCAGCATTAACATGTGTTTCCTGTGTTACAGCTGCATGGACACTGATACAAATCAACACACACACAGGCTAGCACATGCACATGAGAGGTACAGTACATTTTGCACTTTTGATATTTGTACTTTTTAGTGTTTCAAATATCAATCTCCAAGACAATAAACTAAATGCAATATTGACTTATCGTTCAATATATAAAAACTGGAATAATAAACTGGAATAATATTTTTGTGGGTTCAATATTTATCATGTATATATTTTGTTTGTACTACAACTTCATTACAGGTTAGATTATACTATCTAGAGCAGTACGATGTGTAGAGACGATAACTGAGTTTGTAGTTATTTCAGTCATATATTTTGTGGTAAATTAGCCATTGGCTCAAAAATAATTGGCAGAACTTATGATTAAGCTTTAAAAAAAAAAAAAAAAGAAAAAGAAAAATTGTATAGGCCAATGAAAAAAAAAACGAAAAAACATACCAGTCAATCTCTCCATCAGACATGAGCATATGCGTTCCCACCCACTAACATGTGTGTGGTATCTTATATGCAGGGGCCCTATGTAAAGGAACCCTGCCATTAAACTGTCCCACAATGCAATGGGCTTGTGCTGGACCTGCTTTTGTGGGCTGTAGTACAACATTTTACTGTACATTCCGCAGACTTACAAAATATAACACCCCCAAAAAATATATAGAAAAACAGGGACACCTACAGTATAGAAAATAGAATGACATACAAATCAACCCAAATTGTTAAAATTTACACTTGAAGGTTTGAGGAAACATTACTCTAATATTTAACTTGAGTAAGACTACACTGTGTCGTCATGCACTTACAGTACTGACCAGCTGGTTGACATAAACCACAACTTGGGTTTCACGGACTATTAACAACTATGTGTAATAACAAGGCTATGAAGCAAGTTGTGAGACATTCTTGTTTTCCAGTAATAGGGCTAAAATGGCAAAGTCAAATATGTTTTTGAAATACCTCCATCTGTTTGTGAACCTTTATATTGCTCTTTAAAACTTTTTCAAGCTCTGGCTGGTGCCATCATGGGTGTGGAGTCCCCCCGAGAGGAACTTGTCAAGGAAATAACTTGAAACATGTCATTGTAACAGATTTATAACAAGATTTTAACTAGCGCAGAGTTTGCTTACTTTTAAGAAACTATATATAATATTCTCAATGCATCACCAGTAGCAAAAGCACACCATTTATTTACAGTTATGAAGAGTGGAGTAAAATGTTATGTCCAACGTCATCACATCTCAGTCACTGTTGCACTCAACAAAGTTACAAGCAGCATGTCGTCATATCAAGAAATATACTATTAATAAGTAGTATACATACCTCCCTGATTTAGTGTATCAATAAACCAGCTGTCATCATGGTAATTACTGTCTTTGTGCATAGTGCGTAAAAGAACCCCATTTGTAGATTTAATTAAAAAATGTGAGATGGGTACTTGGTAATATGACAAAAGTAATGTTTGTTTCAATATTAATTTCCTGAACATAAACAGTACAATTTTTTAATCAGTGGTAAAAATCATCAAATTTCTTCTTCCAAACTTCTCAGTTCTAAAGTCTTCAGCAATGAATACATCTAAATCAAAATTCAATTAAAATTCTACCATAGACCCTAAAGGTAGCCTAAAGGTTAAGATGAACACTGGAGAAAACTGTGAGAGAAAAAGCAAGTATCCCAGAGGTCAGCATAAAGATAGTGAGTGGTGCTTAGTCATGTTATTTCCCTGGAAAACACAGCTGAAAGAAGACACCATAATGAACATAATGATGGTATTGGAAGAGGATACTCAGGTCTCAGTTTATATAAAATAACATTTGTCAGATGAAAATGTATCATAATGAGAAAGCTAAAATCTAGAGATATGCAGTGGGATGTCCTTTTATCAAACAAAAAGTTCAAGTGACAATTGCAACTGCACACAACCTGCTGTGGGGTAAAAATAATGGATAAAACAATGATGTGGTGAGAGACAGCTGCTGTTCTTTGATCCAGTTCAGATCAACCAAAGATGGCATTTTAATTTTAGGTGACAGCCCTTATGTGTTTGTTTCTGTGCATTCATTCATATAAGCATAAATGACAGCAAAAACAACTCCCTGGTCAGGAATAATCTATGTATTTTGTACTAACAGGTGTTCAAATTGGTCGGAAGTAGACACAGTTCATTCGTGCAGACAGGTTAAAACGCTCGGAAACTGTATGAAAATATAATTTAAGGAACCATCAAAGTGCAAAATTTAATCAAAATGTAATTGAAACATATAAAAAAGCTGAAAATCTTGAAAAACAACTTGACTCAAACACATTGAAGCCCCATGCATCCAGAACAGCCCTATGTAATGATAATGACTGAATAATAAAAACTGAAGTTCTTACCTACTGACGCCGTCCTGATACGCTGATCTTAGTTGAAGCACCTCTTCTCTTTTCTGGAGGTTTTAAGTGGCTTCCACAGGCTCATGCCGCGCGCACAAAGGGAGAACTGCAGCCTAAAAGCAGAGACCCGGGAGGAGGAGGCACGTGAAACATACAAGGGGGCGGGGCTAGAGTCAGGCACGGGACTGTCCCAGCACTTAGGCCTCAGCCAGTGATTCCAACCTGGTACTCACTCCTGTTTACAGTTAATACTTTTAAACTCATCGAAAGAGTCATGTTTATGTAATAAAAAATAGATAGGCCTACACAACGTCGTAACTGTTTAATTATGCCATGTAAAACATAAATAGGTCATGTAGAAATAGCCCTAGCCAGACTAGCCTGTTAGGGTGGTTAATATTGCACATAATCATTTAATAATGTCAACCTAAAATATTTTGTCATTTAGAATTACACACATGTTACAATGAGAAACAGATCATTAGGCCTACTCAAGAACGAATGAAAAATGGTGTCTGGAAACTATTTCTACCACCACTGAGTTCTAACTGCATCTGCTTATAACCAAATTATTTGTGCATAGGTTTATCTGTTCTTCATTGACTTAGTAAAATGTAAATAGAAAATAATAATACATATATATATATAAAAAAAGAACTAAACAATAACCTAATGTGTTTTTCTGTGAGGCATTGCTCAAACAGTCTCATAAAAAGAATCACCAGGTGTACTGGCATACTTCTGTAATTTGACTGAATTTGTGGGTAACCAAGGCACCAGGGCTGACAAGTCATCCCCTTTACCGCTCCCTTTCTCAGAATGTTGTCATTCCTACATCAACTAACTTTTAAATAAACTGGGTGGACAAGTTTATGATCTGTTAAAGAATAGGCCTGTGATTGGCGTGCTGAGACAAGAGTAGTGTACTTTAAACTGACCCTAGTAGTGTACCTTAAACAGGTTGTATCTGACAGCACTGAGCCCACCACCACTTTTAGGATAATAGTTATGATTTGAAGTCTATGTAAAAGCCTATAATCATCATATAAGCAATCATACAATTTACCCCAATTGTATTAAACAAAATTCACAACAATTTAAAATTTATACATCTTGCTTTCAAAAAATAAAAATAAAAATTTACCATGTTCAATTATGTATGTGAAAAAAGGCCAAATGTGGGCCTCAAGAGTGACACACTCCTCTCCAAACTTGGAATAAACAGGAATGCTTTAAACATTTCCAATTTGATGTGTGGGTGTCCTAAGTGGTCACACAGATGTAAGTGTATGGGTTTGGGACTTTTTTTCTACAGTTTAAAAAGCTATGACGCCATAATGATATAATGGCCCTACTAAAATCAGATGTAGCCTAGATATACCGCCTTTCACCCTTTCCGATATTGACAGTGATCTCTAGATTATTTTCAAAATAAAAAGGACATTTTGGAAGAAAAAAGTAGCAAGTAAGTAACAGTGGAGTCACTGGAGCAGCCAGAGTCTCACACATAGACTGTATACAGTACTTAGTACAGTCTATGGGCTCACAGCATAGGTCTGTGTATTCTGAGCTGCTGAGTGGTGCGCCCTCTTCAGGGGGCGGGTTCTACAGGTTTACAGGAAATATGAGTATCAGGAAGTAGAAAATTTGGAAGATTTCTTTGCTCGCTAAAGTGTCTAACAAATATTTCAAAGTCGTAATTAGCTCGATATAAACGCAGACATGTTCTTTTGTTGAATAAACAAAGAGTTTGAAGCGCGAAATCTGCGTGTCTACGGTGAATAAGGTGAGAGCCCTCATCTAAAGTAACGATGGTAGTTTTTAAAACATCCATGAGGTTAATAACGCGTGAATAACACTACAGATGTGTCCGCTTACAAAGTACTGTCAAGATTTAGTTAAAACAGCTGTTTTCTATTCCAAACAGTATATCTGTTTTGTTAAAGTTGCTCATTCGGGCCTTATTGTTGATCTAAAACCTATTTGAGGTGAAAACAAGAGCCCCCCTGTAGAAAGGATCTCAGTGGGATTTCAAATCTTTGTTGGTTCATTAACAGAATTTAAAACTTAATGCAATGCATACAAAAGCAAATATCAGCCTATTTGCAGAGGTGAATAGAAAATGAGACCTCTACTTTTACTTTTGCTTGGTTAAATTTTTTATGCAGATTTACTTCAATTATTTATTATCAATTCCTATCAATCATTTTACATTGATAACAAAGGACAGTAAATGCTTGGGTGTAAGATTTAGATCTGCAAAACTGTAGTGCAATTATGTTAATATATTGAGAAGAAACTGTTTTTATTATCTAACATGTCAATAAAGTGACCATATTCTAATTTTAGAGGGGTTGTAAAAGTATTTGTTTTTTGTCCTAGTTCTGGAGAGTTAAATAATTATGAACCGGGTCCCACTGCAACAGCCGCTGACCTGTGGCCCCTGGGAGCTAAAGGAGCGACTGGGGACCGGAGGCTTTGGGAACGTCACAAAATGGCAGAACAGGGTAAAAATACTCTCTGGTCTATGGGGTACTTTATATTTACCTTAAAAAACACATCGACTTTTCCTCATTGTTTCTTTATTACATATTATGTAACTTTTAGGTTTTCACAAACTCTGTTAAACGTGGCAGACAGTACAAAAATCTCAAGGAACAGGATATCAATATCTTCTGTATTAAAACCATATTTTTCAAACTATAAATCACACTTTTTGGGGGAAATGTATTTATAAAATCAGAGACCAGGAACTGGCATCTCATCTTGAAAGGCAAGTTATAGTAATGACGATAGAATAGACAACAACAGGCTGTTAACTTAAAGTTTTAACAGTTGTTCAGATAACTACAGCATACACATAACATAACAAGTTTACCAAACTCTCCATCTCACTCCAAATCACTAAATCCTTTGAATTCTTCATCCTCGGTGTCACTTTTGAACAACTCCGCAACCTCCGGAGGTAAACGGAGCGCCACTTCCTCTTCTGCGTAGCTGTCGTCAGACTCAGCATCAGTTCCAGTTAGAATTATTCTGACCATCCCGACAGGATGGTTTCGGTTGTCACTGATGTCCAAGCTTTGCCGATCCATGCAATGACTTCTAGGAAAGTTGCATGTTGCACCCTCCCGGTTGTCACAAGTTTCTCACTCACTCCAAACTTTGTTTCTATGGCTCAATTACCGTTTTCGGCTGCATATTTTGCTATTTGCAGCTTGTAATCTACAGAATATGATTTTCTTTTTGGGGGCATTTGTGTTCAGTCTTTTCAGTTGTCTTTATAAATTTGTTTAAATTGGTACAGAAGTAATGGTGCAATCGACTGACATGACACCAGACAGGACAGCAGCTTTTTCTGCAGGAGACATGTGCAGTAGAGCATGTAGTGACAGTGGTACAGGAGTAATAGTAGTAGCAGATACTGGCACACAAGCTTAGAGCGCCCTTTCACTGCTATAAGTGGCACTGGAGAATAAGTAGCAGGACCACCCAAACCAAAAAGTGAAAGCGAAAACCCACTTTTGAAACTGTATTGTGTATTATTGACTGAAAGTGTATTGTTGATGAAGACTAGAAATCATATATTCCTTTATATATGCTGCTGACTTTTTATGTTTTTATGATTATTAAATTAAAAGTCAAGTAGTCACAATTATTACATTTACAAGCAACCCTTTTTGACTAATCTATATCTGGATTTAACATAATAAATGCTGTAAGTGTACACATTTTTATTACTGGCCTCATGGATTGGTTGAATGACAAATATTAAAAGTAATTTACAGAAAGAGTAGAACTTCCACTTTAGTCATGACCAAATCTCACAAGGAGGAAACGTCTTGTCCAACAATACTCTAAACTATTTTTAGAATTTGAATCTGATTTGCAGGAAACACAGTGGTGTAGCTACAAATGATATCATGAGAAACAGGTAGTGACAGGTACAGCTTTGGTGACTAATCATTTCGCTTATCCTGTGAAGAACACATATCGTGCTTTATTACTGGCATTTAGTATTACGCTATTTTCTGAACTGTTATAATGTTGTTTCTCATCACAAACATATTTGGAGTTGTGTTTTCTTTTCATACACACATGTTTAATGCAGAAATCCTGCATATTTTGGCTGTGTTCTTCTCTCAAACTGAAAACACTCATTTCCACCTTGTGATGTCATGTGGTAATACAGGAAGTTCTCCACTGTGTTTTTAAACGACCTGCACCTTCACAAGAATCATTTGGATCATTTCAGCCTTGGAAACAAAATGTAAAAAAAGGTAACTGTTAACTTGAAAACTACCGCTTCATGACATCACAAGGTGGAAGAGAGCATTTTGAGCTTTGAATTTGCAGACAGAATAATAATAAAGGGGTAGTTACTCAGACATGTGTGAATGAGACAAAACACAACTCTGTCTATGTTTTTGATTAGGTAACACCATTATAACATGGCTTAAAGCTCACAAGTCAATTTTGCATAATATAACATAATTTAATTGTAAGGGTAGATATTTATATTGTAATATACATTTTATTCATTGAAGTGTATCTAAACAAGTTAATAATCTAAAAAAAAACTGCTAAACTAATTATCTGGAGCCTAAATATTTTAAAGAATAGTAAGTAAGTACAGAGCTGTGGGTGGGGATATGAGGTAACAAACAAAATTATTATACCACTGACACCAGAAGCAGGAAAATGCAGAATTATTCAAACTATTTAGCATATTAGTTCTTATTGTTGTATTGTTGAATTATATTAAACCAATGACTGCTACATGATTTTGCTGCTGTTTTAGGAGACAGAGGAGCAGATTGCCATTAAACAGTGTCGCCAGGAGCTGAGTGAAAGAAACAAAGAGCGCTGGTGTCTGGAGATTCAGATCATGAAGAGGTCAGTTTCACTCTGTCAGTCATTGACCTGCTACAGATACAAAATAAACGGCATTAAAACTCCCCTGTGCCTACAGTGCCCACCCACCATCTCTCTGAATGCCTTTTATTGTCCTGGTATGAGTTTTTGCACGGGGAATGTTAGGAATATAGCTGTATTACTACTGGTGATGACACAAAGTAGTAATTAAAGGTTAACTTTGTAATTTTTCTGCTGGCATGTCTCAGTGGAGATTGCTCAGTAAAGATTGCTTTGTCTGAAATGTTGCAGAATATGGCTTTTTTCACATACAGGCATTGTTGCTTGTTTCCATAGAAGTGAAGAAGTGTATTCATAAGTAAGAGTTTAAGTGTGCTGTTGAATATTTAAGGCAAGGAACTACTCCACAGAGACAAGCAGGAGTCATGTCTTCCACCAGAAAAGTTAAATAGTCTATGTTAACACATTTTGTACGATCAAATTTTGACGCACGATATATTGCTACAGAGGAATATCATGATAAACAGTAACATTAAAGCTGTCACTGTCATAATGTAAATAATGCAAGATAATTCCAGTAAATTAGTTTTTAAATACAGTATCATTAAAAGGTCTGAGCTGCAACAAATAAACAGCAGGAAGAACCAATTATTTGTCCTAAAAGTGACTTTTTCATCCCACTACATTCCACTACATCATATTACATAAAAATGACCAGAAACCTCCCCATTATTGCAACAGAAATATACCTACAATAGCTATTTAGCCTCAAAATATATTTTTCCAGCCTTCATATATTGAACAATAAGTCAATATAGTAATTAGCGTATTTGTAAGTAAAACTTAAGTAACAGTACTACAAAATTTGTAGTTTTCCTTGACGTCACTTCTTGGGGAATTTGTTAATATTGGTTCTTTCTTGCTACAGGTTTGCTTTTTGTTTTTATAACTTTTATGAAATCTGCTCTGAGATACAGGATGTGTTGTGTTTTTGCTTCTCATTCTCCAAAAACCCATGAATCATATGTACCCATTTGTTTGTTTTCCATGAGAGAAACCATAAAACGATGTGCAAAATCACACAAGACATGAAATAATTATAATAACACTGAAGCCTTGGTTATTTTGGTCGGTTAGAGGTTATTTTTGACTGGGTAATGAGCCACCTCCTCATTTTGTTCTGTGGCTTTTTCATTTCCACCCACATCTGTGTTGTCTATTAACAGTCACTTTGGGTGTCGGTTCACAATAGTTGTATGGAGCCGCTGTGGCTTCAAGTGTTTGTTGTAGATGGCCAAAGTGTGGGCGGGTATTCATCACGTCGTGGGGACTAAAATCTGTGTACACACTCACATCATGGGGACCTGCCTCTTTTATGGGGACAAAAATCAGTCCCATGACGTAAATACTTTATTAGGTCAACCGCATAAGTTAAATTAGGTTATTGGTTAAAATAGTTTAAAACGGCATTATGTAATTTTTCTGGTAGAAGGTCTGCCACCTGCTTGACTCCAGGGTGATGTTGTTGCTTTGGCCTGAAGGTTCCATAGTTAGACATTAAGCATAATATATATAGCATTTTTTCCACTATGGGTGTTTTTATTGCTCAAAAATACCTATAACATGCAGTATTACTGTGAGTAGGGATGCCTCTACACACATCGGATCTGGTACTTGTCCTGCTTGTCTCAATGGAGATAGCTAAGTTAAACCAGACAAGATGGCGGCGGACCCTCCTATCTTAAAAGTTGCATAGTCAAACTTAAGGAGTTTCAGATTCAAACAGCTTTATTAATTCTAAGAAGCACCAAATAAAAATACATTACATCTACGTAGAATTTAAAAGGCGAATGACAGTAGGAATAAAAGAGTTCAAATACCTATTCATTTATTAAAATAAAATAGGGGACAATATAGCAACAGCCTGAGGGCAATAATGAATGCAAGAAATTTCTCTTAAAAGCACGGAAACCCAATATGTGTGTGTTTGTTGTCATCCCCTGGTGCAAACATGGGTATAAAACCGCTCCTCGCTACATTTAACAAGCGTGTTGATTTGAGACAGACATGGTCAGAGCCACTGTTTCACAGCCACGCCAAACCAAATTGGCATGCGACATATACATGAAAACCTACTATTATGTTATTGCACCCTATTAACCCACATACCCTTATAGTTTAAAATACATACTTAATACTACATTGTTACTGCTGATGCTGATGGCTAAAACCTGGACAACGCAAATGTGAGTCTTAAAGGTGCACTTTGGTTTAAATTGTCCAAAGTATGGTATTAAACTAATTTGTCTTGCACTTATTATTTATTGCTCAAAAATATCTTAAAAATAACCATTCTTACTTTGAGTGGAGTCGCCTCTCCACAAATCTAACCTGTAATTTGGTTTGCTAGTCTTCATGGCGATTCATAAATTTATGGTCATGCTGTGGAACATTCTTGGCACATTTCTGTGGAGACAAGTAGGTGACTGACCCTTCAGCACACAAGTTAGACATTGCACCTTTAAGCTTTACATTTGTGTCAGTAAAATTGTCAATTAAAATGCTTTTCACTTTTTTGTCAGATTGTCTTGTCATATATTTTCAGCATCCATCTCTAAGGAAAAGTAATGTGTCATAAGTATTTAGTTTGAGCAGTACAAAACTTGATGCAAGTTGGAGTGTTATCTTATCCTAAACTTAACCTAAGCCACATGCTGAGAGTTATAAAAAACAGGTGTAGAAGAATGTGTATCAAGTAAAGGTACATCATCTTATATTGTGTAACCTGTTCATTTGTTATACATGTGTTTTTAATAATTGCTGAAACAAAAGCCTTATAATATATTGGATGTTTTTCTCTTTTATTAGGTTAAACCACGTAAATGTTGTCGCAGCCAGAGAAGTTCCCGAGGGAATGGAGAAGCTAATGGCCACCAATGACCTCCCTCTTTTAGCGATGGAGTTCTGTCAGGGTGGAGACCTCAGGAAGGTAGTGTCTGTATGTGTGTGCGTGTGTGTCTTCATAGTGGGTGTGTGTTTATGTGGACAGTCCTAATTTCAGAAGTGCCCATACGGGCCATCAACTGCGTCAATATGCACGTCTTGTGGTAGTATAAACCCAAGGACCACAACACCAGAAACGAAAACAAAAGATTTTAAAACCAGCCAGATGGTTGAATCTCACAGTTTGTTTTAGAGAAGTCCGTGCTATTCCTCTCCATAAAAAACAATTAAAGTATTGTCTTGCAAAGTCCTAGAAGTTTTTCTGTTCTAAAACGTCGTATCCAATTTCACAAGACTTATAAAAAAAAATTCAGTAACTAAACAAATGTCTGTATTCTTTTAGAAGATTAGAAAATGATATGAGCAGATTAAAGTACACGTTTAAACCAACTTCTGTGTTTTTATGCATTTGTGCTCTTTGCAGCATCTAAATGTTTTGGACAACTGCTGTGGAATGAGGGAGGGGGCGGTGCTGATTCTCCTACAGGACATTTGTAAGTAAATACATGACTACATCTCTCAGTCCCAGTCTTACTAGTCGCAGTTTTACGTCATACGAGCGATACCGATGAAAAGGTTGTTGGCATGACGCACTAAACTAGCCATGAGTAGTTTCCTTTGCTGGAAATGGTCATAGACTCATTAGTCTATGACCATTTCCAGTGATGTCTATTGATCGTAGGTAAAAGATATTAGTCACCTTGGGGACTGGTTATCATTACTTACATAACGTGCATGAGGGTCAACTGAATAAACTCATTTAGGAACATATGGTACTGATCAAATGAATGTCAACAAAGCAAAAAGAATTCACTGAAACTCCCTCCTTTTTTACAAGAATATTTTCTGATAATGTGCGATCCCCTTGTGAGTGCCTCAACAGCACGAGTCAAGGCACAGGCATGTACATTATACACACCCAAAACTCACACAGTGCAACAGTCTTTGCTATTGAAAAGATTGAAACTGAAAGCCCCACGATGTAACTTTTTTATGCCAAAAAAAAGGACTGAAATAAAATTATGTTATTCATTTTAGATGTTTTTATTGTACTGAAAAACATAGAAAAACATGTGTCCTTACTGTGAGCAGGCTCCTCAAAACTTACTCCTTTAGTTTCCATAAAAATGTTGTTTCATTGGCTATAATATTACACACTGTGGTATGAAATATATCTATCTTCTTGGAGAATGTTCCCGAAGCATGGTTTTAACATTCTGAGACTTCTAGCCCTTAACAGAAGGCTTTCACATTTCAGCATTTATATATTGAATTTAATATTAGAAATATTATTAAACTACACAAACTACATCAATAAAACCATAATTTTAAGGCTTTATTTGCATCAAACATGTCATAAATATGAAGAAGTAATGTTCTGCATTCAGAAAAGTATAGTGTCCAGTCAGACTTGGTGAAAATCATTTAAAAACATCTAGGTTACTAGGAAAGGATTTATTGACACTGACCATGCTTGGAGCTCACAGAGCACAGGAAGAAAGAATTACACACTGGATACCCTGATGTAAAATAAGTATACACAAAAAGACAGCAGTGGTGAGTGTGGCATCTATGATGGGGAAGTATGTAGAGGATAGTGGCGCGTTTTGCTCTTATCTGTCGTGCTCATGTTTTTGTGGGAGATGGCAGTGGACAACAGAGGTTGTGGATAATATTCAGTGCGGCTCATGTTCCCATGCACATTTAAAACTGGCTGGTACAATGTGAGTGTTTGTTAATCAAAAGCTGCTGTTTAGTCATTAACTGAATTGCATTAATTGTATTTATCAACACTTTTCTCCTTCATCCCCCTTAGCGTCCGCTCTGATGTATCTTCACCAAAAGAGAATCATCCATCGAGATTTGAAACCAGAAAACATTGTGCTTCAGCAGGGAGAAAAGCGAGTGAGTTAGAGAGCCTGTGAACTGTGTTGTTTTGCCAAATCCAACCAAACCAAAACAAAGAGGTCATATAAAGGCTTTTTGTCCGTACATGGGCCCTGTGTGGAGCAGGCACATTTAACCAGCGCAATCTGAACATATAAACTGCTGCTCCTAATAGTTAATGTGGAAACCTCCCATCTTAAAACAAATCCTGACGGAAATGATAAAAATGCCTGTTAGTTTTATTTTTTTTAACTTATGTCGTCTCCTGTATCTACGCAACATACAGAGAATGTAAACGTGTTATGTAACTATGCCCAGACACATTAAGTAAGTTACATGCTGTTTATGCTGTACTGTGCTTTGTCACAGGGCACACATGTGTTTTACTTGCTCTTTTTTCTTACTATTTTCTCTTCTATTTTTTAAGTTGATTCACAAGATTATAGATCTTGGATATGTAAAGGAGTTGGACGCAAGCAGTTTGTGTATATCATTTGTGGGAACACTGCAGTACTTGGTGAGTAGTAGTAACAGCAAAAGCATTATTTTAAACATTAGAAAGAGTGTGTGAATGTTCCATTCTTTAGGCTCCAGAGCTCATAGAAAGGCAGAGATACACCTACACTGTGGACTACTGGAGCTTTGGCACATTGGTGTTTGAGTGCATCACAGGATTTCGGCCCTTTTTACCAACCTGGCAGCCTGTTCCTTGGTGGGTACATGCTTAAGCTTTCTACTTTGTTGGTTTTCCATTATATCATCTGTCAACATTAGTGCTCTTGACTAGAAGTACTTCAATATTTTTACATGATTAGATTTCAGCCTGCCAGCTTCATATTTAAACAATAGTTTCGAAGAAAGAAAGAATACTAGGATGTGCATGCTGTGCCAATCAATGGGCATCAAATAGAAACACCTCCGTCCGTGGATGGATATTTATTATCTTATGATATGTGTATCATGAATGAACAACTTCAGATATAATGCTAAATGTCAATGTAGAAACATGTAAACATATTCTTGTTTTAGGCACAACAAAGTCAGACAAAAGCAGGATGATGACATTGTTGTCCAAGAGGACCTTTCAGGAGAAGTACGATTCTATAAGCACCTGCCCCAGCCCAATAATCTCAACAGGTAAAACTTGTACACATTAATTTGTACAATAAGAGTTTATATTGGTTCTAAGGCTATTACTCTTAACAGTCTGTTGCTGGAAAAGTTGGAGCGGTGGCTAAAGCTGATGCTGAAGTGGTCACCACAGGAGAGAGGAAAGGATAAAAATGCGACACCCAGTGACTGTTTTTCTCAACTAGAGCTCATATTGAAACTCAAGGTTTGAAAGGTTTTGCAAAAATCATTAGAACTGCTGTTGCAATATTCTCAACACTTTTCTCTGTTCATTAGTTGGTACGTGTCCTGAACATGATGACAACAAAAACCCTTGTTTATTCTGTGTCAGAGCATGAGACAGTGGCTCAATTGCAGCAAAGAATTGAAAAAGATACCAACATCCCAGTGGCCAATCAGGAGTTGCTGCTAGAGGCTGGACTGGCCCTAGAGCCACAGGGACTGACTCTGCAATGTGCTGTCGACTACACTGTAATGACAATCTTCACACTTATACTTATGCAGTGTGTTAATGCTGTGGCACACCCTAAGCTTCCTTTGTTTTTAGGAAATAGACGGACGAAGGAATGATTTCCCAATGGTTTTCCTTTTTGATCGATCGTCCTGTAACTATGAACCTCAGTTTACTCCTCGCCCTCTCCCTGAAAACATACGCTTTGTTCGTGAGTACATTTTTCAAAAAAATATTTAAACTAACTGTAAAAAAAATAAATAAACTAAGAAAGCTAACCTTTGGAACTCATATGCCATTAAAAAATTAAGGCCAATTTTGAAATTCTTGTAATCAAGTAAATTCTCTTTGTTTTTGTTGTAGAAAATGACCCCAGTCACATTTTGCAATACAGTCCCCTGAGGAGGACCTGTGGGCAGGCTTGGCACACCATTCGCTGTCTGAAAGAAGACTGGCAAAGGCTGCAGCAAGGCCAGAAAGCTGCTATGTATGTTACTGAAAGAATAATTCACATAATGCATGTTTATGTATCTGACACTGTTTAGGTAACTGTTTTATTTGTTATGATTTTACTTTCAGCATGAGTCTGTTGAGACACAACTCCTCTTTATCCAAACAGAATATTGAAATGGTGTCAATGCACCAGAGGCTTATGGCTAAACTGGATTTCTTCACAACCAGTCTTCACATAGACATGGACAAATACCAGGAGCAGACTGCCACTGGAATTGGTACATTTGTCAGAAATTCACATCTCCTTTCTCTTTGTAAAGATTTGTTTCTAGGGACAGGGAATTTTTTGAAGAAATGCATATTTTTCAGAAATACATTGAATACTGATTATATTATATAACATATTGTATTAAGCGTAAAACATTACAGTGTTATCTAAATGTGGATATGTCTTATATCTTTACTTTACATTGGTAAATGAGAACTATGTTTAGATTTACAGTTGGCATTACCATACTTCAAATGTGTCATTCCCTAAAACTATAAAAATGTATAAAGTATACCATAAAGTATATAAAGTCACAGAAGGGGGGCAAGTGCACTGTAGTGTCTGATGAATATTGTCTTCAAGTTATTGCTTACATCACATTATATAATTCAACTCAATACGTTTTCTAAACTTCTACCTACTCCTTTTTTTGTAATGTACCTTGTACAAACATGTTGCTCAGACACATTTTAAAATATGTAATTAGGTTGTGTATTTTAAGTTTGTCTGCTTGAAACCCAGGCATCCTTCACAAAATAATACCGTATGTGCTTTTCTATGTAAAGTAAATAAATGTATTTTATATTTTCAGCATCAGAAAAACTCTTGTCTGTTTGGAGGGAGATGGAGCAGACTGCTATAAGTTGTGGTCAGGTATGCTTCAATAATGGCCTGTTCAGTTTAGTAAGAAACAAAGATAGTAACTTTTAACTGTGTCTAGGCCAAGGTCAGTGAACTTGAGGATGAGATGATGCACCTACAGCCTGATATTGTGGATGTGCAGAGACAGAGAAGTGGAGAGGCTCTGGATACACTGTAAGTCTAATCGTAGTTCTCGTTCACCAAAATAAACCAAATCAACACCTGAAGAAACCGCTATGTTGTGACTTTCCTGTTTGATTTACAGTGAAGGAAAAGCAATGGAAATGTTCCGCAAGCTCAGAGAAAAACCCAGAGGTGAAGAATTAAAACTTTGCTATAGTCCATAAGTTTGTTTGGAAATGTGTCAGTATTATCTCACTCTCTTCTTAGACCAAAGATGTTCTGGGGACAGCCATGAGGTGGTGCGACTTGTAGTCCAGGCTGTGCAGTTTTTTGAGAGGAAGGTCAGAGACTTCTACACACATCTCAGGTACTGAACAATGTGTGGATGTTCTTCATAAGAAGCATGTCCAATAGGTTGGGTTTAAAATGCACTATGTAAATTCGGGGGCATGGATCCTCTACTTGCATGTCCCATTGGACTTAACTTATAACTTATAACTTATCCATTCTGCTTTTATTCAGTATTTGTCATTACTAAAATTAATACCTTGAAAAACATGCATTGTATGAGTGGGCTTGCCACTCTACTAATTTGGCCAGTTGGCATTACCATCCTGCTGGTGTCATTCTGTGGAACTATAAAAATGTACAAAGTATACTTTAAAGTATATAAAGGGCATGATTTCCTATTGTATTTTCATAAGAAATGTTTCTAAAGTAAATTTACAAGTACAGTTGAACCTGATGATTTTATGTCATTTGAAACCCAGCATTTTGTCTTATTTGGCAGTAAAACAGCTCTGTGTCGACAACGTGTGATGGAGCTCCTGCCCAAAATGGAGGAGGTGGTGCAAAAGATGGTGGAGAGCGAACAAATCCTCATGAGTCTGCAGGAGAAAAGACAGAGGGAACTTTGGAACCTGCTCAAAGTGGCCTGTGTAAGGAAGATATATAACCATGACAACCACACACAGGAGAACAGAAATGTAGAAATGACTCTGAATTAAGCAAACACAAAATCTGTAGAGATCTCAAGTAGGCTAACACCTACTACATATTACAGTTTGCGAACTGATCTATTTAATTCAGAATGAGGCCTTTAATGATAATACAATTTGAAGTTGGATAAATTGCAAATGAATGCATTATCCTTAATAAGACCAGCATGTGCCACTATCACAATCAATTTAAAACATAAACAGTATTTTTACAGAGTAAATATACACTACCATTCAAAAGTTTGGGGTCACTTAGAAATTTCCTTATTTTTGAAGGAAAAGCACTGTTTTTTTCAATGAAGATAACTTCAAAACTAATCAGAAATACACTCTATACATTGCTAATGTGGTAAATGACTATTCTACCTGCAAATGTCTGTTTTTTGGTGCAGTATCTACATAGGTGTATAGAGGCCCATTTCCAGCAACTATCACTCCAGTGTTCTAATGGTATGGTATGGAAATGGATGATTAGAAAACCCTTGTGCAATCATGATAGCATAGTTGAAAACAGTTTAGCTGGTTAGAGAAGCTATAAAACTGACCTCGCTAAAAGCAGGTCAAGTATCTGGAGCATCACATTTGTGGGGCCGATTAAATGCTCAAAATGGCCAGAAAAAGAGAACTTTCATGTTAAACTCGACAATCTATTCTTGTTATTAGAAATGAAGGCTATTCTGTGCGAGAAATTGCCAAGAAACTGAAGATTTCCTACAACAGCGTGTACTACTCCCTTCAGAGAAAAGCACAAACAGGCTCTAACCAGAGTAGAAAGAGAAGTGGGATGCCCCGCTGCACAACTAAGAAAGAAGATCAGGACATTAGAGTCTGCAGTTTGAGAAATAGACGCCTCACAGGTCCTCAACTGGCAGCTTCATTAAATAGTACCAGTAAAATGCCAATGTGAACATCTACAGTGAAGAGGCGACTCCGGGATGCTGGCCTTCAGGGCAAAGTGGCAAAGAAAAAGCCATATCTGAGACTGGCCAATAAAAGAAAAAGATTAATATGGGCAAAAGAACACAGACATTGGACAGAGGACGATTGGAAAAAGTGTTATGGATGGACAAATCGAAGTTTGAGGTCTTTGGATCACACAGAAGAACATTTGTGAGATGCAGAACCACTGAAAAGATGCTGGAAGAGTGTCTGACTCCATCTGTCAAACATGGTGGGGGTAACGTCATGGTCTGGGGTTGCTTTGGTGCTGGTAAGGTGGGAGATTTGTTCAGGGTAAAAGGAATTTTGAATAAGGAAGGCCATCACTCCATTTTGCAACGCCATGCCATACCCTGTTGACAGTGCTTGATTGGAGCCAATTTCATCCTACAACAGGACAATGACCCAAAGCCCACCTCCAAATTGTGCAAGAACTATTTAGAGAAGAAGCAGGCAGCTTGTATTCTATCTGTAATGGAGTGGCCAGCACAGTCACCACATCTAAACCCCATTGAGCTATTGTGGGAGCAGCTTGACCGTACGGTACACAAGAAGTGCCCATCCAGCCAATCCAACTTGTGGGATGGGCTTCTAGAAGCATGGGGAGAAATTTCTCCTGATTACCTCAACAAATTAACAGCTAAATTGCCAAAGATCTACAATGCTGTAATTGCTGCAAATGGAGGATTCTTTGACGAAAGCAAAGTTTGAAGGAATAAAATTATTATTTCAAATACAAATCATTATTTCTAACCTTGTCAATGTCTTGACTATATTTTCTATTCATTTTACAACTCATGGTGGTAAAAAAAGTGACTTTTCATGGAAAGCACAAAATTGTCTGGGTGACCCCAAACTTTTGAATGGTAGCGTACTACAAAATTGAGCAATTTTCTAATCTAGTCTATAAGGAGTCATGTGTTCATGTGTTTATTTGACTCCACAACCCCCAAATGTTACTGCTAAAATATTTCAAAGTTCTATATAAGCACAAAAAGTATGTAAATAAGGACCCTAAAATAATGTAACTATAACATAACTCATTTCCTCTCATAAATCCCCTCTTATATTGCATATAAAAATTTGATTGTTCACATTTTATTTTTAGAATGAGTGAGCATAGAATGATCAACCATGTTTTGTGTGCAGAGTAAAGTCCGCAGTCCTGTAAGTGGAAGTCCAGAAGGTTTACGGACCTCTGTGCCACATTTAGTAACTCCAAGACACAGCCTTCAGCAACTGTGAGTTTGTCACTTTTGTTTATATCAAAAAGCTTAATATGGTAATGTTCATAAAGGCGCATATGAATAAAAATATATTAGTTTAATTATGAAATGGCCATATAATGAGTTTTGGTTGTATTCTGTAAGCAGAGATGAGTCTCTTGTGGAGGAAAGCAGAACATTTGAAAGTCGGCTCCAAAGTTTGCTTCAAGACACAATTCAGGAGTCAGAAAGCAGTATGGAGGTATATTTCCTTGTTCTCTTTGTCAACACAGTAATAAACAATGAATATATTAGGTCTAAAACCTGTACTTTTTGATCAGATGTTGCGGGAATGGAAGTGGCTGCAGGAAGACCTGGGGCCTCATTTATAAAGCTTGTTTATGCACAAATCCTTGTGTAGGTGTTCTTTACGCCAAGTGGGAGATTTATGAAACTCGTCCTAAGCGCCACGCTTTGCTTCTCTCTAGCATGGACCCTGCTGTAAGCTCTATGAAGTCTGGAGACACAGGGAAAAGCGACACTCGTGGAGAGGCACAGAAGTGAAGAGAGTTTGAGGAAGTTTTTGATCAGGAAATGATCTGAAAATCCACCTATATAAAAGAATTACCTTCAGATTTGTGCATTTAAGCAGAGGTTAGCCAAAACATGGACAGGGGCTGTTTATTCCACTCATTATTCTCTACAATATTATACATTTGAAAGTCGCCAAGCACAGCCTCTTTCTCAGTGCAGCACAGAGGCTCCAGCAGTCCATAACCATAGACTTCTATAGCTCACAGTCTGTGGCTGTGACCCAACAGCACAGGAGCGAGGCTTTGGTTCAATGAAGCACTGGGACTAAACGCAACTTAACACTTTTGTATTTATGCACCGATCGCCAGAGTGGCCCGATTCCACGCACGACACGAAGCCTACTGGCCGAACCTAACACAAACTATTCAAAATATTCCCTACATTTTTGTGTAATGTGGAGCTCTTGCAAATGAGAGCTTGCTCTCTAACAGTATGAAGAACACAATTATATGCCTGTGCCTTCCTGACCCAGGCCCGCACACTCACAGACGTAAGGAGAGTTTAGATGTTTTGTGTGGACTTTTATTGGCACAATAACAGTGCCTGATATGTATCTAATGTGTTACAAATCTGTGTTCTACCTGCTGAAGCGCTTGTCCCCTGACCGCTGATCCACGTATCCCTCCCTCGCTCCTTTCACTCTCCAGGGGAGGGCATCTGAATCTCTCGCACGCACTCATAATTTGACCATTCAGACCACTGCATGCACATATCTGCTAGTATGTACATGTGCATAAACAGGACCAGTCCGCAAACACACATCATAGGCATACTTAAAAATATAGAGATAAAACTCTTGAAACACTGAAAGAAAACACATTGGCTATATTGCAAAGATGTGCTGCCTAAATATTATGAAATATTATTAAATGAACAGATGAGTCATTGTCACTTTTAGTTTTGTGTTTATTTATAAAACCTTTAAGCCTTTGATGTAACCACGTGGTGCTGTGCAGAGGCGGGCCTTCCATTAAAAAAGCAAAAGTTGGCGGCTGCCTACGGTCCCCAAACCTGGAGGGGCCCTCAACCAATTGCCCTCAGTGCCACTAATGGCCGAGGCCTCAAAGCAATTTGATTTTCTCTCAATATTACATTAAACGAGAGATTTCCAGTCCACCATAATTAAAATAAATAGAGATATGCATGTCTCAAGAACAAAGGGAAAAAACAGACAATAAATATATTAACAAAAAAAAAACAAACAGAAAAAGTGCATTACAGTAAGGGCCCCAAACTCAAGGCCCCCAAATTGCTAACTCCGCCACTGGTGTTGCTTGGGGCGTCCCACTCCCTCGTTGTTCTCCCGCTCCCTCTCTGTTCTCCAGTGATTTGTCATGAAGAATGGAGATTGTGCTGTACTCTGCTGCCTCCGTATGGACACTGTGTGAATGCATCTGTATGCATCTTATAGAATAACTGTATTTTAGAATTTAAACCTATGACAAAGACCAAACATTTTAGAAACAATAATCACCATGGCAATACAACCTCGACTGGTAGGGCCAGATCTCTATAAATGTAATACTGCTGGTAATAGAATCGTTAGTTTAGGAGTGTTTTATGCATAATTGCAGAGACTGAGCGTTTACTAAAAAAATTAAAGCTCCACCATAGGCCGTTATTTAGCTTTGAGACAAAGACTCAAATAAAGAAAAAAAACCTTTGTTTATGGTTGTTTTATGTCTATTGGGAAAGATGGTCAAAATCAATACTGCACGTTGGTCTTTAACATAGCAGAGCTTTTTCAGCCAACAGTGTCCCCTAACTGTAAAAAAAAAAAAAAAGGGGAAAAAAGTCTGTATTAGTCAATGGATTATTGCTGTTTTATGAATTGTGTAAATATCCTGTATCTTGTGCATTTTAATCTTTGTACATTACAATAAATACATATTTTTACACCCTATTTTATCTCCCAGTGTTGATAAACATGAAGTAATGGGCATATTGGTTGACTTTCTTTATTCCATGAGTTTATTGTCAGAAAGAGTAGTTAAATTCTGACTATTATCTATTGAACACTGCACAAATTAACTGTAATGCCACGTTTTTAGTCAAGACACACGGGATACACAACATGCAAAAGAGTACCTCACGAAACAAGTTTCAATAAACAATTTAGTTGGAAAATCCTCACAGCATGAAAACTGTGTTAGTGTATTGAGGTAAAGAGGTGCTCTGGCTACTCAGACCTAGACCATTAACTGTTTATTATTTATTCCCAAGCCTTCAATGTGTTTATATTTCCTATTGAATGTAACACAGAGGTTACAATAAAGGCATGCAACAACACAACATCTAGAAGAACAGATTATTACAAATGTTCAAAATCCCAGTGAAGAGTAGAAATGAGCTGAGGAGTAATAAGGTGCTTCACGCCTGACTTCATAATGAAATAAATGAAAAGTGCACTTAGATACATTTGAGTATATTCAAACAGCTGGTATGGTATGTTTCTCATATAAATATATGAAACTGTATTGCTGTTAAAATTGTACATCTGAAAACCATTTTAAAAAAAAAATGCTTCGGTCTAAAATTACAGTACAAATGGTCATTGAGGTGGAAGAGTTAAGGCCAAAAGTGTAATTGACTGGATGACAGTTTATGACTTGGGGTTTCCATCTCAGAGGAAAGGCATGTTGCTGGACCTTTCTCTCAGGTGTTCCTTGTCTATGCCTCCAAGTCAAAGCCCAGGCCGATCTTGTGTCCACCACCATTCACATTCTTTCCATCAATGAGAGCTGATAGAGTGAGTTTCACCCCTGATAAGAGTAGAATAAGGACCATTTAGTTAATTTTGACAGTTAAAATTTTGCTGCTAAATTATGCATTTCTGAATAGTAATATAATGCTAACCTGGTCTGAGTGTTTGTGTGTATCCAACCCCGACAAGACCAGTGTTATTAACTTTGGCCTGTAAAGAAAAACATATTGATTATCGCATAGAAAAAGTAGAGATTGATCGATATATCAGTTGACCGATTTAACGGGGAGATATTTGCACTTTTAAGCATAACCGTAACACTTAAATCTCCAGCACAGTTTTATTTTGTTTTGGTCGACCTGCTGCCTAAAGAATACACATAAATCTTTATTTGAACACTTTAGTTCAAAGAGATAATTGCACAAAACATGATTACACATCTCTCTCCTTTTTCTCTCTATACATCACAAAGTGAGTTACTTACAGAGGCAGACGCATCCTTGTCCAGCTGGTATTTTGCACCAATACCAAAGCGTGTGTTGTTGCTGCCAGCTGTCCAGGCCAAATTAACAGCTGTCTCCAAGTTACTGTTCACCTTCTGGTAAATTGAACCAGCAAACTCTGTGCCATCATTACTAAAGACAAAAAGAAATATGTCCTTTTTAATATAGATAAGCATTATAAATATTTGCCAGGGTTTTATGTGTTTTAAGAGATCTTACACATTAGTGTGCAGCTGAAAGTCACCAGCCTTGTATCCAATAGCGAAGTTGTTCTGGGTCAATACAGATTTGGCAGTGTCAAAGGCAATCTGGTACCCGGCCAGCCAGCCCTCGTACCCCAACACAGCAGCTGCATGAACAGTGGGCCCCGCCATGTCAAAGTCCAGGTCACAACCAGCGTTAATGAAGTCACGTTTGTATGCAGTCTTCAATTTTGCACTTTTCTTCCTAAAAAATAAAACAAGAATAATTATTAATGCTACATTTTGAGAGAGAAGGGTCTCTTATGCCAGGTGTAAGGCCTAGCAGAGCTGTTAGGAGTAGATAAAGGAAGATAATGACTACTCCATAATCTTTATAATCCAAATGACTATACTTACCCAGTATTAGGCACAAACGATGTGTCCAAACCAAGCTTCAAACCCTTAGCCATCTACAAAAAAAAAGAAAATGTGTTAATGATGGTTAAATATTATATCTGTATCTATATGATTATGGCGTTGCTTGTTTTAAACCCAAACTTTGTAAATGTCTACTGCAATCATATATTTAAAGAATGTTACTTGACAGATGTGTAATATAAAAAACATAAAGTTGTTAAGTGGTAACAGAATTGATTTGCTGTGACCTGGTCCTCCACAGTGACTTCGGTGGTCAGAGTGTTGTCAGTGTTCCATTTCTGGTTGAAGCTGAGGCCCAGGTCACTCATCTTGTACTTGGTCTCCAGGTGACCTCCGGACTTCCCTGTGTCCGTGTTGCTGGAGCCAGAGGTGGCAAACTCCTGAAGGACAAAACCAAATGTAAAAATAATTTGAGATACCGTTACAATAGTACTTACACCTTATAATTATAATGCTATTTTCCATTTCTTTTAAGATAATGGCTCAACATTGATCCCTGTTCTCTATTTGAGATGCAGACAACAAATTCTACAACAATCAATCAGTCTATTGAACTACACAAGGGCACAAGTGAAAAAAAAATTATGTTGAGAACTATAAAGTGATATAAGCTGCAGACATGAGGTGACAACTGTGCATAGTGGAGATCGACCGATGTTTTTTTGTTTTTTTTCATGGCTGATGCCAATACTGATTCTCTACAATCCAGAGCAACTAATGCCCGATAAGCTCTGCTAATATTTTGGGGCCAACCGATATATCGGTCTATCTCTAGTGCATTGACAATCTGAACAGTGCAGGCAAGATCCTCACACAAGCACTGGTTTACCTTTTAAAGCATTTGTTTAATCATTACATACATACTCATTCTTACCATCTGAAAGGACATCCACACAGGAAGCAGAAAAAGACAAAAGACAGAGGGTTAGCCTGAACTACAAAGAGTTTTGCCCCAAGTGATACTGCATTAATCTAAACCTTTGAAGATATTAGGTGAATAAGAAGAAGTGTGTTTTTTGCATTGGAATCAATACATTCACCTCTGTGCATCATACCATACATTATTTTCTTTTTTCATGCAATACCTTAAAGACATGGTAGAAGTGAATAAAAGCACATTTATTCAATAATGTCAAAGTAGCTGAAAAGCAGAAGACATTTCAGCTACTGCATTCCCAGCAAATCATCACATGACATGTCTAAAAGAATTCCACTTACAACACCATTCTGAGACTTTGTCTTGATATCCAGCTTCAGCACTCCATAGCCTGTAAATAAATGCAAAGAAAAGGAAAACTATAGAAAAAGCTAATATTGTGACATCCTTTATCAGACAACCTTTATGGTCTTGTCAAAACTGATCATATTCTATGTCAAAATTACACACTGTACTTGTCCATGAACTGTGTTTTATAACTTACCAAACCCCTTGTTGAAGATATCTTTGGCTGATTTGCCCAAGTCCGCGTATGCTGGAGGGACAGTCATACTTCCTGAGGGAGCAGATTTATTAGTATAAATACTGGAAATGATTTTACATTACAATGTTTATATGTATATATATATATATATATATATATATATATATATATATATATATATATATATATGTATATATATATATATATATATATATATATATATATATATATATATATATATATATATAAAGTTTTTATGATGAGATGTCCAATCGGGTGTGCTTGCTTATTTTACTTTTTGACCAGGCACTGTATGAACCTATTTCTACAGCATTTGGCCAGTGAGAATGAAAGTCCAAGATCCACTGCATCAGTAATATTCACACACAACTTGGCAACATGCCACTGGCAAGCAACTGATACACTACTCAAGAAAATAAGTAATAATAAGACGTATAATAAATACTCTGAATACACCAGAGGCAATGTGTATCAATGTGAAATCTACAGAAAGCTGCAGCTGACATGTTCCAGAAGCAGTTTGGCAACATCTTTACTGTTGATGCATGTTAGAGACAGCAGCTGCCAGACTACTGCAAACCTATGCAGTGCACCATGCCAGTGTAAAGATGAGTTTAATGTAACAGTCAAATGAATCCTTATTCTCAAAACACAACATAATGCAGCCAGCAGCACTGAAGTCCTCTGCCTCAAATGAACATGCCCTGACTCACCATGAGCCTTTGGTGCGTGGTGCTGACATGTCTTACAATGGTCTTTGCTCTTTGATTGCTTCATTTGTTCTGGCTGGTCCAGTGGCACCACAGGTACAGCTTGCACAGCGGGCACCACTGATACTGCAGGTGGCACCACAATCTTCACTCCTTTCTCTGCCATGACTTCATAAATGAAAAGTGGAAGTGGGCATGGTAAACCTTAATTTACGGAATATTGGGATGAGTGGCTTATAATACTAAAACTAAACATTTTGGATTCATGTTTTTACTGTTTTTAATTTTAGAATGATTATTTATGTGTTGCTTTGTTTGTGTTTGTTTTTGTATTGTGATTTTAATGTTTAGTTTTTTTTTTCCAAAGCATTTTGTCTACGAATTGTGCTGCGCATATAAACTTGCCTTGCCTTGATTTTAGAGTAAAACTGTTATAAAATACTGAGACTTTAATTTCCTCTTAAACTATGGAAACACCTGAATATTGATAGCCAGTAAAAAAGTGATCTCCCTGGTCCTACAGTTGAAAAATGTGCACAATATTGCTCTTACTGCTGTGAATTTTAGAAGGAAATGACAGACCTCCTGGAGAGAGACAGCATGCTGTGCACATAGGAATATTTGCTAAAAAGAATGCATGTAAAGGCAACAACAATAAAGCAACAACCCAGAAAAAAGTTACATGCTGCATACATTAGACAACAGAAACAGACCAATTTAAATGTACTTAAAATAAAAATCTAGTTTAATCACTATAGAAGTGTAACTTTTTAAGCATGAGCAAAGTCTGTAAAGCAAAGTTATACCCTGTCATTTTCCTCAGCCTTCGACAGTCCACCTCACTACCAGGATATATTTAGCCCAGGTGAATCTGACACTAAAAAACAAGTGAGTATGGCTTTAAAACAGACTAGACTATTTGTTTCTTTGTGGTGTTAAAACTTTATTCATATAAATAACATTGTTTTCAAATGACTGAAAACTTTAGAGAAGAAGACTGCAAGCCATGAGCTACTTTGATTTTTTAAAACTGTAAATAGGGCTCAGCCTTAGGCAACCATTTCCACAGCACTGTCATCCGCTGCAATAGTGAAGCTCAAAGGTCAAATATCAACTATAAACAAGAACAAAAAGCAGACAAGAACAGGGCTCATTATCATACAAGTGCAAAAATATGCATTATTATTTTTGAACCTGTCAGGATGTTTATGAGGATTTTATTATAATGACTTTGAATTATACTGTTTATAGACTACTTTAGGGTGGTAATAGAGTGTCTTTGTCAGATAAACAGAGGCGGTGACACTAGTGGCCAATCATTTTGCCAACTACTAGTGCAGCATGTGTTGGTAGGCCTCCAACATGAGGTATGTCTGAGTGTGAGATAAGGTCAAGTGCAATTTATAACTTCAATGTAGTATATGAAGGAGTGACGTGCTCATTGACCATAAGGACCTCTAGGCCACAACAAGTAAAGACACATTTTCAAGCTGTGGCAGGATGAGTTAAACTTCTGATCATTCAAAATAAATGCTACAGGTCACTAAGGTACTGCACAATGACCTACAGACAAGGGAGGCTTCAAAAGGAGAATTCAACAGTCTGATAAGGATAACATGTTTAAGTTTTATGGCATCATGTTGCACAGATGGACCCTGTCCCTTCCTCATATGGACAAGGGTTCACTGTTACTATTGTTCCAGCATAGTATTTCAAACACTGTATTTTATAAACTTTTATTTCTTATGTAGGCTCATTGTTTCACCAAAATACAGGCCTATTGTTTCTGTTCCAATTGATCACCAGCACAGAATATAGAAATAAAGCGAAAGATAGAGAATTTACTTTATTTTCTCGCAACACATCTAGAATGAGAGTATTCCCAGGAGAAAAAAACTGTATTGAAGCTAAAACGGAAAACGAGTCGATTCCTAACAGATCTGTCCCTGTGTTCTGACCATAGACTGTGGTAATGACTGATGACAGGGTCCACATGCAGTAAGCCAAAAGCTGCCCAAACGTTTTGATAAACAGATAGAGAATACATAAGATCAGGATTCTTTACCTGTTTTTTGCGGGACGGAGTGTGCACAGTTTGCAGTTGCTCCGAGCAGCGGGACACAGTGAAGGAGAAGCTCACAGACAAACACCAGGCGCAACGTCACAGCCTGAACTGAGCCTGGAGGGCGGGGCCATTGTGCAATATTAGCAATTTAGAGTGAAAACTGACATGTGCTTTTATATAGTTTATAACGTTATAACATTTGCTAAAGGCACTGATTTGGTGAAAATGGGGAAAAACATGCAGAAGATCAGTAGGGCTCTAATTGAAATAGGAGGAGAGCCTCGGCAAGAGGCAGTAGAACACAATGTCCATTAAGCTGCAAAACTATGCTGGATGTGTTTTCACAGCTAGCGTTCAGAAACTTCAATGTACTTATGACACTTTATGAGACATAAGTTCAAATTATTAGTTGATGGTATAAAATCTACTTTGTATTTTCATTTTCTGTGGGCATTCCGCTTTCACAGTACACTGCTATGCCGGAAGGGGCACTGTTTTACAACATTTATCAGCTTTAGTTTGCGTTATAAATAGATTATTTCTTTACCGCGGTGAACTTGGACTAATATTACAGTTATTTACGGTAAGCAATAGCATTTTCCGTAAATGATATCTGCAGGATAGTTAAAGGATTAGTTAAATGTATGAAACATCTTCTTCGTATGATCTGGAGATGAGCACGTCAGTCTGTGGTCTGGTCAGTGTCAGAGCGCCGTCTCCATGGTGAAGCACAACAAGTGCTGACGCCAGCGTGACAGACTCTCCGGACTCCTGCAGCAGCTCATGATAAACACACGCTTCAGGTAACTGTTCAGGGGATTATCTTTATGTTGTTCTTTTAAATGTAGTTTATCATCGTCGAACCACACAATAAGCTTATAACAATAGCTTAGAGTTATTCCTATGTTTAATGAACCAAGTAGAAGATAGGAACTGTGTAGTTAATTAGTTAACCTAGCCAACATTACCTGTCGCTGTTAGCCTTCTATGATAGCACATTTTAATCCTCTAGTTTACCTTAAAATTGTGTTCCACTACTCCTATATTTAGCTACACATTTCTTACTATTTGCTGGACTGTAAGTTTGTAAGTAAGAAGTCTTTTTAACTGGTTGCACATGATATTGTATGTTATTAGCGAATGTAGAGCCTTCAAATTTGTAAAAGCCAGCCTCAGTAATTTAGATTTTTCATTTACAGGGAACAATGTGTGAGGGTCCTTCATCTATATCTGGACCAATCCCTCCTGATCCTTCTCTTTTCCCTGAATTCTACAAACGTCCAAATTCAGGTTTGTTGCTTTTTTGGACCTACACATCCTATTAAGTAATTATTCCATTATAAATGAGCAAATAACATTCGCCTTAATGTTTATACAGCTCGTGGTCGCTTAGAGGGGCATCATGACGGGGGTCTGTTGTCGGGACCACTTGCTCCAGACCCTGTGTTACATCCAGGCTTCTACAGTGCTCGCACTACTGCTCAGCATCCTCGCATTGGTCCCAACGCTGCTCATATTTTGGAAAGAGGAAAAAAAGGAGTTGTGGGTGAGCTCTTCAAGATAGATGACGCCCCTTTCTTTTCTGTTCCTAAGCAGAGTAAGCTCATGTTTTAACTCAACAATATATGCAAACTACTTAATTCACAATTGCAAAAGAGTCTCATTTGAATTTATTACCCATAGGAAATCTTGTACAGGATTTTGGTAAAGAGAATGTGCGGCGAATTAGGGAGATCCAAAAACGCTACAGAGAGCAGCAGGCTGAGAACGCACAGTCCCGCCTTACTCCAGTCAAAGCTCTTTCTTCAAAGTACCTTCATATTCCTTCAAAAGTAAAGGCCCAGCTACAGGTATAGGTCACAAGGGGAAACAATCACATTTCCATTTTTAGCATCGCATTGTCATAATTTCTATGTTTTTAATACAGGTTTCTCAATTGACAATTAAACCTCAGTGTCAAAACTTTCTAAAGGCACATGGAGCATCACAAACTCCAAAAGTTTTGCAACGTTCAGTCTCATGTAATTTCACAAATGACAAGAATCCACAAGTGAGTAATCCATAGTAGAAGATTATGCAAAATCAACTTTTATTAGCTTTTGACGTTGTTAGAATCAACTGTTCTGTTATTAAGTTGTTTAAGATCAATATTAGCATTTGTAATGAACAAAATGCTCAGTAATGATATACATATGTGATAGATCATGAAATAACATAAAAATAAAAACAAATGTGCAACCATACTAACAGAGTGAGCCACAAAGTTTTACATTTTCAATTTCTTTAAATACTTCTTTCTTTATGCACGGTTGGTCAGTAGAGATTAACCTAACTGTTATTGTTAAAATATTGTATATTATTATTTATTCTGTGTTATTGTTATGCAGTTTTTGGTTCAAGGCCAGACCGTAAACTTCATAAAACATAATGCAAAGACTGCGGGAAAAACACTGCTGCGTCGTTCTCAGTCTTTGTCAAGCCTTAAGGAAAAACCTATTCCTAGTGCTGTCAAAGGTCAAGTCCCTCAGTAGTAAGTGGCTTCAAAAAGCATTGCATACAAATAAAAAAAAAACTATGCTAGATCATACATTAACTGGACTTTTTATAAACTTTTATATTGACTTTGTACACAGCCTTGAACAAAGAAAGGAGCAGTGGAGGAGAGAAGAAGAAGAGAGAAGGAGAAATGCCCCTGATCCATCTGCTCCAGTCGGTCACACACTAATGCCTGAGACTGAGAGACAGGAAACTCTTAAATCCCTCAAAGAAAGTAAGCAAACCTTTTTATTACAGCATGTACACATTTTACGTATGTATACAACCAAAGATTTTGATTTTCCCATAGGCCACCGCTCCTTGGTGACTGAGCTACTTTCATTGCCCCTCAAAGCGGACAACTTGAGCATGCAGACTCGAAAGGCTCATCTTGATTGCAGACTTTCTGAACTTGAGGAAGCCATCAAAATATTTTCTAGGGACAAAGTTTATGTTAAAAATGATTCTTAACAACATGAAGAATCCAATTTATGAGATTTTGTGAACAAGAAGCCTATTTTTTTTATTATGCTGTATGAAAAAAATGTATTTTGTATTGTGTTTTGTTGTGATATTGCATTGTAGATATGTGTCTGCTATCTCACGATATATTATTGTAATGTAAAATTGCTTATTCTGTACATATGTAAAAGAAAAAGTTATGAGCTTAGTTCAGATTAGAACAAAAAAAGAACATATCTTGAATCAAACAAAGAAACACTCTAATCGAAATGTTATAATCACGACACTGTGCTACATGTTCTTAAACCATAATCGTTTTGGAAATAAAGAGGTTTTACAGCATTAAATGTTTTTTTTTTTTTTTTTTTTTTTTTTTTTTCAAATATACAAAGTAATATACAATGGTATAAACACAAACATTGTTGGAGGCTTAAGTGTTCATATGCTCACAAGGCTCGATCAGTGCAATTAATAACACACATCACAGTGTAAATATATAAATGTGCATATACAACTGTAGAAAATTAAATACATTCATATTTCAAATTCCTTACAAAGTGCTTTTGTTTTCAAGGCTTTGGGATTTGTGCAGTAATTTAGAGAATTTATATAAGAGGACAAAAGGGACTGAAACATGACAAATTTGGGTTTCTGACTAGAAAATTTACAGCAATGAATATGAAACTTTGATAGGATAAGGATTAAATTCAACACATATATTTTTTAAGCAGGAATTTCTTCTTCAAAGACACCAAAAAGGACATGTTTTATATTAAATTGTAGGTTTGTATCAAGCTTTCTATTCACTAACAAAAATATGTCATTCCAAAGATTTGAGTGTATGAGCATTCCCAAAACATATGGGTGACCGTTTCTTCAACGCTGTGACAGAATGAGCAAAGATGATCTGTGTTTAAGCGAAATTTTGAGATAACAGCGTTAACAGGGTAACATCTATGCAGGCAGACCTCACGAGTCTTGTTAGTTACAAAATATTTTCTAGGCAAAAGCCAAACATCATTCCAGTCAATGTCCGTAAATGTATTATTCCAGACAAAAACAGAAGCTGGTCTACTAATAGATTCTCTTGTGATAAGTTCTCTTATACATTTGTTATTTGTTTTAGAGCTTAAAAATGGGGCAGAGTTACCAATAAACAGCTCTGTTTTAGTTGTGTCGTCATTAGAAATATGTACATAAGTGGACATCAGCATTTTCACTCCTGAAGGAATGGCGTCAAAGACTATTGCATATTCTTTTGGCATTACTGGAAAATTGTAAACATTGAGAAATTCACTGTATGAATAGGTGATGCCTTTGTTGTTAAACAGTTGGTGTACACAGATGATACCCTGGTCAAACCATTTTCCTAAGAAAAGAGATTTGTGTTTGAAGCATATATCTTTGTTATTCCATATGTAATATTTTTGTGGTGAGAAGTTGTGCTTATATATTAAGGACCAACACAACAGTAACTGTTTGTGAAAGTTAGAGAGTTTAATTGGAAGCTTATCAATGCTGTAATTACACCTCAGAATAAAATTTAAACCTCCTAATGCATCAAATATATGTGTTGAAATGAAATTCCATAATGAATTTGGGTACAATAAATATCTTTTAATCCATTTAATTTTGAAAGAGGAATGTAGAGTCTGAAAATCTAGAGCGTTAAATCCACCATCACTTAAATTATTAATCATTACATTTTTTCTAATAAGATGAGTTTTTTTCTTCCACATAAAGTCAAATAAGACTTTGTCTACTAGCATTAAATGTTTTAAAGGCTCGTTTTGCTTTAAGATGACGTCATAAATTCAGCGTCTGCCCTGCCCCCATCGTTTGTGTCGGCATTGTGTAGCACAGTTAGCTACTCTAGTAGCTATTTCAGATTTACATCTGTTTGTTGAAGTATTTTGAATATACAGATAAGTCGGTGCATACTCTAACATAAAGCATAAACATGAGTAAAAGAAAGGCGCCACAGGAATCCCTCAATGAAGGAATCACAGACTTTCTTGTTGGTGAGTGAAAGGGTTGATGCCTGCCTAGCTTGCATGCTATGGGTGGAAGCTGGTTAGAAGATGAGCTAGATATAAATAAAAATAATACTCTTTGTAACTACATTTTAATATTATTTTCTCCAAAACAAATGCAAATATCCTGCTAAATTGTACCACATAGCAAAAGGTAGATTGTCCAAATACTAGTAATGGATTGTAATAGTACTTTATGTTGCCTGTTTTGTTTACTCGTTCTGATTTTGTAATTGCGTTTACAGAACTTGCCAACTACGAGAAAAACGTAAATAGGGCAATTCACAAATACAATGCATACAGGTAAGATTTGGTGTAATTATAAATACTATTTGTGCAGTTTTAGACGAGACAACTAATCTCTCATTTATTGTAATGTAGGAAAGCAGCATCAACTATTGCGAAATACCCTAACAAAATCAGAAGCGGCGAAGAAGCAAAAAAACTGGTATGTATTGTTCACAAAATGTCATTCGCCTGAGATATAGATTTAAATAAATAAATTATTGTTTTTGGTTTCTCTTTTAACAGGATGGTGTGGGGGCCAAAATTGCAGAGAAAATTGATGAATTCCTTCAAACTGGCAAACTAAGGAAATTGGAAAAGGTATTAAATCTGTTAAAGTGTACAGAACCAGTTTGTCCAAGTCATGTACTGATAATTAATCTATTGTGTTGCTCTTAGATTCGTAGTGATGATACCAGTTCCTCTATTAATTTTCTGACTAGAGTTACTGGAATTGGGTAGGTGATTTCACATTTATTTGCCTTTCTTTAAAACATTATTGTCTTTATTTCACACACTATTTCTTTCATACAGTTAATAGTGCGAGTGGTGCTGTTCCCAACCCTAATCGCTTTTTCTTTCCTGGATTTTAGCCCTGCTGCTGCCAGAAAGTTTTATGAAGAAGGGGTGAAAACCTTAGAAGGTTTGTTTTATCTTCTGCACATTTGGCATAAATTCATCTGAGTGTCCAACTTGTCATTCTTGTCATACTTGTAGATTTGAAAAAGATTGAGCACAAGTTAAATCACCACCAGCAAATTGGACTGAAGTAAGTCTTGTTGCAATGGTTTGGTATGGAAAAATTTAGGCTGTTTTACATAGTGTTGTTTGTTTTTCAGATATTTTGAAGAATTTGAGAAAAGAATTCCAAGAGCTGAAATGGAAAAGATGGAGGTATATAATGATCACATATTATTAAGTTTGGCCATTTTGTTGTTCACTAAATTTTAAACCTTTGTTTAGAAACTAATCCTGGGAGAGCTGCATGAACTTGATGAGGAATACATTGGGACAATTTGTGGAAGCTACAGGAGGGGTGAATGCTTTTGCCTTTCTTTAAAAACAATGATATGGTCTCATCTAAGGAAATATTTATTCAATGTATTTAATTTACTCAGGTGCTGCTTCGAGTGGTGATATAGATATCTTGCTGACACACCCAAATTATACATCTCACACTGAGAAGCAAGTAAGACCAAGTATTTTAAAACTTTCCAAGCCTCAGCTAATCCTAATTACACAAGTCATTAAATTTGTTGTCTTTTTCAGCCCAAATTGCTCCATGCTGTGGTAGAACATTTAGAGTCCATTGGCTTTGTGACAGACACACTGTCTAAAGGGGATACAAAGTTCATGGTGAGGACCTAGTTTATGAATCTGATGTTTGGTAATGGAGTTACAGTAATTGTACCCAAGCCATGATTCGCATGACTCTGCTCATGGTCCTTCATGATCTTGTTTTGGTAGGGAGTCTGTCAGCTTGAAAAGAGCGATGACGATGAGGAAGAATATCTTCACAGACGTATTGATATTAGGTAATACATTAAAAATATTATTTTGTTTATAGCAGGATTGATTTTTGAGTTTGGCCATTTGTTATAAATACATTTCAGTTTGTTTCAACCTTGTACATAAAAAAAAATAGTATATGAAGTTTGTACTGGAACTTTTACACTTTTTTCTACTACTCAAGGTTAATCCCAAAGGATCAGTACTACTGTGGAGTGTTGTATTTCACAGGAAGCGACATATTTAATAAAAATATGAGAGCCCATGCTTTGGAGAAGGGTTTTACTCTAAATGAGTACACTATACGCCCACTTGGGGTGACTGGTGAGTCTTTGATAAGTTAAATATAAATCCATAAAAATGTCTTGACTGTGTGTGAAATATCTGAAGAGTGACTTGTATCATTACATATGATGGTGTTATGCCCGTTTTGTAGGTGTGGCAGGAGAGCCTCTGATGGTGGATAGCGAGAGAGACATCTTTGAATATATCCACTACAAATACAGAGAACCAAAGGATCGCAGCGAGTAAAGCTACAGCGATATGAACAAATGCAACTTCTGTGTGCCTCTACTAGTATTTATTTCAATAGTCCAATAATAAGTGGTTATGTTACAATATGAATTTAAACTTTTTAAAATGTGTGCATTTTGGTTTTCATGTGAATGATACTATGTTTTTTTAAACTTAAGCCTAAATATAATTGCTGAAAAATTGGGGAATTTTGTTTGAGTATTAGTTCATTAGCTCAAGTTATGTTATTTGTATGCATGCACATGCATAACTAGTGGCAAATCCTTTTGGGGCTATGTAGAAAGTTTTGTGTGTGTGTTTTTAGAGCTCATACAGGAAACACTGTTGAAGTGATGTGTGGCATACAAGACTGCAAATATAGTTTGATTGAATGCCCTTGTTTGTTAATAAAATGATTGAAGCATCTCCAATTTGTACGCTTTATAACAGACATTTTGCAGAATTTCTACATATACAGTAAACTTAACTAACTCACATGGCTAAATTGCCACTATAGTGTTAAACACATAATTGATTATTGACAATATTCATAGGAAATAATTAAATATGGCAAAACCCTAAGAGCACTGCATAGAACTAAATTTAGCAACTCTAACTCAATTGTTGGCAATTCTGAATTTGATTATTAAGTACCTAAATAAATACTAGCTTTGTTAATTTAGCTACAAGATAAAATAAGAGTAATGTATAGATCAATGGCATAGAGATGTATAATAAAACAGGTATAGAAGGAATTAATGAAAACGATATTGGTGCATTGGATGTTTGTATCGGTTGCCACGGAGACATGTTTGTCGCAATGCATGATGGTCTGAAATAAAATGCACAGCGAAATACCGGGGACAGAACTCTAAATTAGCCAATAGCAGCGGCCCGTGCTTTACTGTTGTCCAATCACAGCCGGTCTACATAGCGGTTTCTTTCCACTACACACCCACATTACTTTTATGTCAACCACTTCGCGGGAGTTATCGCTGCTGGAGAAGTCGTTTCATCAATTTATCAAGAGTAAACAGACAACGGAAAGGTATTTTTATGTCTTCTATAAAGAGTCGTGGGGATTTGTTCATATACATTCTTGCTATGTTTGAAGTTACTGCTGTATAATATTTTTTTCTATTGTGAGAAAAAAGAGCTTCTCATTCATTTTGGCACATCCATGTGCTGTGGTATATTATACTAGAAGCCCACTTTTCTCATGATAACTTGTCTAAAATAATTTCGCTGAAAATAATATGTATTATTTATTAATTTATTGTATTCCAAAGGGTGTGTTTTAATCTTAGTCACTGTTAGTGGTGCACTCAAAATATTCTATGTGCGTTTACTGGTGTCTGGCTAATAATTTGCCATTAATCTACATTTTCATGTGTAGCCATAGAAACTACGCATCGCTTGCATCCATTTGAGTTGGAAGTTATGCAACGTTGTTATAAATGGCTAGATAGATATGTCTGTTATGTAATAACATTGTTCGACAAACAGTTAATTTCTGGCCTTAACTGGATGTTGAAATTAAAAGCGGCGTGCGAGTTTGGATGCTCATAAGCAGACCCTGTTTAGATGCTTATCTGAATGTATTGTATACTTGGCAATGCGCCTGTGAAAATGATGTATCTTCCACTGTGTTTTGGTATCCCAAGGCAACCATGTCAGAGAGAAAGGCTGTGATCAAAAATGCCGACATGTCGGAGGACATGCAGCAGGACGCTGTGGAGTGTGCCACCCAGGCCCTGGAGAAATACAACATTGAGAAGGATATCGCTGCTTTTATCAAGAAGGTAACGCATCCTTACAAATGCACTGATATATGGACATATAGAAAAGCCAAAATGGCATACTGCATACATTGCGTGTGCAAACTGAATAGAAAATTTCTAATGTGATGTCTCTACACTTGCCAGGAGTTTGACAAAAAATACAACCCAACTTGGCACTGCATTGTCGGGAGGAACTTCGGCAGCTATGTAACCCACGAGACCAAGCATTTTATTTACTTCTACTTGGGTCAGGTGGCCATCCTGCTGTTCAAGTCAGGCTGAGGAACCACTTTTCTCAGAACAAGCTGACCACATACATCACTGACTGATTAAACAAGGCACCCATCATTCCTTTGGCAAGGGGCCTCTGCCTTTTCTGTGCTTAACTGTTATTTTCTTTTGAGAAAAAAACATGGCCGTGTGAGAGACTTGTATTTATTTTTGTCTTGTTACATTAGAACTTGTTTTTTAATTAAAGCAAAGCTTTTAGGCTGGGCCAAAATTCTTGTGTTTTCTTTTGGCAACTCAATACACTACCAATAATTCTTGAAATTCTATCTTGAATTAACAAATTACCATTTTGAGTTGCTCAGGAATTACAGGAGAGATTATAAATGCTGGTGTCTACAGCACAAGTCAAGACCGCCATGTATGATGTCCCAAAGGTATTAAAATCCAGGAAGCTAAGCAAATAGTGCCACCTTCAAGCATTTTTTTTTCCCAGATCGTGATTTATGAAGTTCTAAAGATAAGGGGAACTTGAACGCTAAGCATTACATGAAGAATTGTTTTCAGTAATACTCTCTCCAAATGCCTAATAAAGCAATTACATTCATTCAGGTTTGACTCATTCTTAAGACTCAGCTAAAAAAAAAAGGTATGTTTCACATCTAAGTACAAATTGACCAGCAATAAGCAGTATTACACCAACACATCTCTTAAGAACTAAGCAAAGGATGTAATGCTGGTATGCAACATCACCCATTGCCAAATCAGTTCATGTAGAGTTGAAGTAAACTGAGCATTAAAAACACAAAGCTTGTAAATGATGGCAACCAGGGTGCTCTTTATTAACACATTAGAAAACCAGTTTATGCGGATAAACCCCATTAGACAGGCAGAAAGAGGAGCGCAGGTACCCTTTAAGCTGTGGTACTTTCTTAATAAGGGGCAGGAGCTGAGAGTCAACAGCCTTCTGGTCTTCTTTTCTCTGCTCTGTCAGCTGGTACTTCTACAGTTTAAAAAGACATCAAATTAGCCCAACATATCTACGGTACTTGTTAGAATACTCTGAATGTGCAACAGCTCACCTCTTTTTCTGTGTCAAAGATCTCTCCTTCCTGGTGACGGGGCCTTCTCAGCTTCTTCTTCTTGAAGTATGTGTCATTAAGAGTTTTGGGGATCTTCATACCAGAGATGTCAACTTTGGTATTTGTAGCGATGACAAACTTCTGGTGAGCCCTGCGCAACGGGACTCTGTTCAGGGCAAGAGGGCCTAAAGAAAACACATTTGATCAATGCACGTCTTTATAAACTACAACCACTGATCATACTATGAAGCACTTACCGGTGACCAGCAGGAGACCACTAGACAGCTGCTTCAGAAACACCACACGCTGGAACAGAGAATAATTAATAAATGAAAGCCAAGTAGAGACCATTTTCCAGATCTAACAACAACTCTGATACTGTGGAAACAATGCCAAATAAGCCCACTATGATTCAATTCTATCCAAGTCAATAAAGGAAAAATAAATTTAAAGCTGTAACGTAATTTAAATGCAACTTTACAGTAATGACACGCAGGAAATATTTGGATGCAACTTGTTGCCAGTTTTACATTTTAGAGCATGGTGCATATGAGCTCTGCACAGAGCACACACACTTTAACCTGAAGAAGAGTTAAAGTAAAATAAATGTCCGTATTTGACACTTTTCCTTTAACAATTAGAGTAGAGTAGGGGCTTTTGCTCATCTAGCCAAATGAAGCTGCAGGACGATGCCACCCCAATCAAGAATACAGCCATGATACAGAACCAAAGTGGCCAATACAAACAGTTTTTCATCCCATGTATAAAGTCTTAGCACCTTTCAGGACAATCACAAGTTACAGCTATGAGATTAAGTGGGTACAACAGTGAGCATCAAAAGCCTTTACAATAGTTTACCTTTCCACGGTGGCGACCAGTGAGCAGGATCAACACGGTTCCTGGAGTGATGGAAGCCCGCAGTTTCCTCTTATGTTCACAGAAGGGTTTCTTTCCATGGCTCCTCAGCTTACGAGGAACGTCCTCTGTTGGGTAGTAACGGGGCTATGCACAAGAAAGAAAAAATGAAGGCCATGATAAATGTGTTCAATATAATACTTTATGGATCCTGAAGGAAATTCATTTTTCAGCAGCAACAATGAAACAAAAAAACAAAACAAAAAAACAATTCACAGTCTATCACTAACCTAGGTTTTAAGAGTCAGAGTAACAAGTTTAAATTTATAATTCCACTCCCTACAGACATTTGTATGCCATAAATGAGAAATCCTGCATTCATTCATTACTAAATACAGTACTTGTGAGATGCTGTCTAAGAAAAATACCTCTCAGTTTTAAAAGATAAGCATTTTTATGGTAAACAAGAACATGAGTACTTGAGATCTTACCATCTTGCGGAGCTTGACAACACGAGTGCCTCCATTCTTGTCTCCACCAACAGGCTTGACAACAGTGGCCCTGGGCTTCTCCTTGAGCTTCTTCTCAATCTGAAACACACACAATATATCAACTCAATGAAAACAAATCTAGTAAAAGGGTCTCTTTTAGATGGCAGTTTGATTTATAAGCATACCTTGGTCTCGGAAGTCTTAGTTTTCCTCTTATACATAGCCCTGCGGGCATACATGGCAGACCGGGAATACCGACCAATACCCCGGGCCAGAACCGGGTTTCGGCTCCCGTGCCTCTTCTTGGCAGACTTTTTGTCTCCCTCTGCCATCTGTTTAAAAAAAAAACAAAAAAAAAAAAAAAAAACACATGTAGAAAGTTACCATCTCATCGCAACAAAAATCACTCGGTTGTTTATACAATGTTACTCTGAGTTTTAGGACTGACAAACCTATGAAATCAACATTTTTTTAAATTCTAATGAAAAAGTACTTAGCAGAAAGTAAACCCAAATGGAAACTGAGAACCATCCCTAGCTGTCAATGTCACATTAACGTCACTTTTTATTATTATTAAAGCTTGATTCCAAAAGGCCATAGGGTGATCCGTCGGATAGTGTGAATTAAAGTAAATTAAGGATCTCGATGTTGGCGATATAAACAAGAATTCAAATGCAAAGACACAAATGCCTAATGACATAACATCGATTAAATGCCGAGAAGTGACAGTTTCGCGCTGCGCACCTGCACAAATATACGCTTCTTTTACAATGTAATCCTTCTGCAATTTGAGATTTGTCTGATAGCAACGATGCTAAAAGCAGCATGAAGGCTAGCCGGTGGCCTGTATCACCGCTGAAGTGAATGCTGGTAAATCACATAACAGAAGCGATAACTTAACATAATGATGGAGTTAATTATAAGATGGGGAATTGAACACGCATTCCTCGTTGACTACATGTTAACATCTTTATTCCATAAAGCAGATGAATTCGGATTTTCAGCGAACCTTAACACGAATGGAGTAGACATCTTACCTTTGCTATGAAAAAAAGACCGACATCCGGGCATTTGACGTATATAAGGACGTCGCATAATGACGTTGACGTACAGCGTAAGAGTACTGGGAGTTATGGTTGTTGTAGTCCTTTTGCTTTCGTGGTTTTGATTACTTAATATTAATTTTATAGCAATTTTAGGACTTTTTTTTAGAGCACAGTTCATATCTTGTGTTATAGTTAATAACTGTCAATAAAGACTTTTAATCCCAATGAAAATACTACATTTTTAATTCTCAAGTGTTCCTCAATGAACCAGGGACTTTGCAATTTAGTTTCAAAGTCCACCTCCATGGTTAAACATCAATACACCATATACCAATGGAAACTCTCGAAGAAGCTTTTACAAATGAAGTAATTAACAACTTTATTTAAAAGGTAAGCCAAACAAAGGCAAGCTACAGAAAACACAAATATTATATTTACCTCTGTATAGGCACTTGGCAGAATATTAGTCAGATCATTTGGGACTCTTTTGCTGTGTTTTTTATTATAACAATTTATCAGGCAAATTATTATAGGCACATGACAGAATATATTGGTTTACAAATAGCTGTACAAATTCTCTAATTACCAACAGTGGCTGGTGAATGCATATGTGAGAAATTTCTAGGCTTGGTTCAGAGATATTGTACATTTGTGTGTGATTTATTCATGTTAAAATTGACAGAATTTCCTTTTCAGCATGATCAGTTCCATCAGTTAGCATTTTCAACAATGATGGCAATCCCCTGGCCACCTCCAATGCAGGCAGAGCCAACAGCATACTTGCCGCCTCTTCGTCTATTAGAAAGAAATGTGTTTAAAACACAAGATTAGGGTCATTAACAATTTGTTATTTTCACTATTTGACAAGTTGACGAATCAAATAAATAATCAATGACAAGTCCATTACTAAAATAGTCTTATAATAATAATAATCTTAAAATAATCATGCAGCCCTACAGGACATTTAAATGACAAACAGTTAATGTTACCTGAGCTCATGAACAAGGTGAGCAGTGATTCGAGCACCAGAAGCACCCAGTGGATGACCAATAGCAATAGCTCCACCATTAACATTGCTCTTTTCAGGGTCCAGACCTAATGCTTTTGAGACAGCCAAGTATTGAGGGGCAAAAGCTTCATTAACCTACACACAAAGAGTCAGAAATAAACAATAAATACAATGATTAACCTTTGCTTTTGATTTCATGTTTGCAATAATCATGCAATAGAAATTACCTCCACTAAATCCATGTCACTCAATGAAAGGCTTGCCTTCTTTAGAGCTTCAGTGATGGCAGGAACTGGACCTGCAACAATGAATGATCAGTGTATAGTACCAGATTACATTAAATTATTCACACACACACACACTGTATTAATTATTATATACCAATGCCCATAATGCTTGGGTCACAGCCTGATACATGGTAGGAGACTATCCTGGCAAGTGGTGTGAGCTTATGTTCTTTCACTGCGTCTTCACTAGCAATTATCACAACAGCAGCACCATCAGAGACACCCTGTGAAACACAAATGGATGCATGGTAGATACTTCTAGTTTGAGATCTAAAGACAAATAATATTTACCGAAGCATTTGCAGCTGTGACTGTTCCACCCTTTTTGAACACAGTAGGAAGTTTGGCCATTTGCTCAAGTGTAGTCTGAGGACGAGGATGTTCATCCTGAGCCATGGATACTTTCCCTTTTTTAGCTTTCACTTCAATTGGAGCAATTTCAGCAGTGTAGTATCCCGCATCATGAGCTAAGAGAGAAAACAAATACTGATACGGTCTTCATTCATTCATTCATTCATTCTAAACTAAACAATCTGTCATCACCCAAAACTTACCCGCCTTCCACCTTTGCTGTGTCTGGTAGGCGTATTTATCACAGTCTTCCCTTGAAATCTCATATTTCTCTGCCAGGTTCTCTGCAGTAATTCCCATTGGAATTTTGACATGCAGGTCAGTCAAACCTGCCCACAGGGTGTCTTCCAACTTTTGACAAGTGAATATTATTTAAAATGAATTTAAAATTCACTATTGGACTGAAATACATATACATAAAACTTTAAAAGTGAACCTTAAGATCAAATCCAAATTTTGTCCCAAAACGAATGTTACGGACAGCATAAGGAGCCTGGCTCATACTCTCAGAGCCACCACAAAGGACAACCTCTGACTCTTTGAGTGAAATCTCCTAAAAATGTAAAGCAGTTATATATCCTACAGCTAAGATAAAAATAAAAAATTAAAAAGAATGTGACCATTCTTACCTGTGCACCATTGATAATAGCTTGAAAACCTGACCCACACAGTCGATTCACAGTGAGTGCAGGGACTGGAATAGGAACACCGCACCTCAGGCCAACGTGACGGGCAATGTAAGGTGCATCAGCTGAGCTCTAAAATAAATTGTGTGTAATTAGAACATGTCATTTAAACACATGAATCAAACAAATGAATGTAGTCCTCACCTGCATAACATTTCCCATAATTACACTGTTGACGATGTCAGGAGCAATGCTTCCTGCAGCAAGGGCAGCTTTTGCTGCATGCTCTGCGAGGTCTGTTGCACTGTGGTCTTTCAAAACACCCCCGTAGGTTCCAAACGGGGTGCGCTTAGCAGCCACAATAAAAACACCTGAGGGGAAAAGTCACAACTCCATTTTATAACACAGTTTTCCTAATCTTTCACTTTTACACACACCATAGAGCCTATACCGGTTTCTCTGTTTATTTAAGAATTTAAGAATAGTATATTAAAGTTCAAGAAACGTAGACTTACAGCAGAGCTCTATTTTATTGTTTACACAGACAAACTGTTAACGAAAAAGACAGTAAATACAAATGGTACTCTATGTTCCCTTTGTAGCCTACAAAGACATCTAAAACCGTATCTATCTATAAGTTACATGTTCATCAAATAGTTTCTCTCCCTAAAAAGCCAAAACTGTATGTAAATGCTCAAGTAAAGATTTGGGGGGGATGCATTAGTATAATAACAAAGACATGTGTGAAAAATGCTATAGATACTGCAGCCTTATTTGATTGCAATTTTTTTCATACCTCTGAGTAGCGACATAATGCTGCTGATCGGTACGCACTTCACTTCTGTAAGATTATTTGCAGTGGGAGAACTCTAACACTCAAACGACCTTTCCCCTATTTTATGCTGGAATGAGATTCGTCAAATTAAGAAAATCTACTCTTAAAAAGAAACATATACAACCACTATTGACTGTTCAATGATTGTTTTATACGTATGCAACCAAATATATGTGGTTTGTGCAAATCTTTTAAATATATATATATATATATATATATATACATCCATGATTGAATTAAAATTTGACGAAAGTGCGACGTCAAACTGAACACCAACGTCATCATTCTGCGCGACATTCTGCATTCTCCCTGTAGACGACATCTGTGCTTTTTGGTTTACTTCTTATTACTTAAAGCTACGACCCATTTAAACAGTAAATTAGATTGTTGTTGTTTTTTTAAATGTCGCTAGCATTTTCCCGTTGCATTTGCAGGGTTTTTCCCCCACACGTTGTCCAGCGAAGGTAAGGGAAATCAGTCTGTGTATGAATCACATAGTCCAGGTCATTTAAAGCTCAAAAAGTCATCAGAAAAATCAATAACATACTGTTTATTTATGTTTGTAGTTTGTTGGTAGATGGACGCCATGTTGCAAAAAACGTACTTTATGTTCCAGCAATGACCCTGAAGACAACAGCTCCTTTAAGGTATTTTAATTACTTAATCATTTCTTCACCTTGAACTTAAGTCAAGTTTTGTGGTAATTTCTATCCTATTTACATTGTATTCAAAACTCCCTTCAGGGCTGAACCTAAAAAGAAGAAAAAAGTGGATCCTAAAAGGGAGCAAATGATGAGAGAAAGGCTTAAGAAAAAACTCAAAAAGCTGGAGAAAGTACCACCTGAACTCATCCCAATAGAAGACTTTATTACGCCAACTAAATGCATGGATGAAGCAAGGTAACTTTTCCTTAGTGACCGTTTAGAGCAGGGGTGTCAAACTCAAATTCACAGGGGGCCAAAATTAAAAACTGTTACTAAGTCGTGGGCCAAACTAAATATTTTCTCTTCTTTCGAGATATGTAATGTTAAACCTTTTCTTATTAAAATAAATGTTTAATAATAGTTTTGCTTAAACACTGAATCCCGAACAAGCAAAATATAAAATAACAATATTTTAAATAATGTCTCTATAGTCTATCTGTAGCCGATGGGCACCTCTAATACATGTTTGATATGACCTCGTGGGCCAAATATAATTATATTGCGGTGTGTTTTTCAATGAATAATATATGCATATCCTTTTTTGGCAAGAATACGGTCTACACCAGTAATTTCATTTGAAGAGAGTGAACGCAGAGCTCTACTGCTGAAAGAGTGGTCTCGATATAAACAGGTAACTTCGTATCATGTATTTAGTTATTAAGTACACTAATACACTGTACATTCATGAAGTCAGAAAACCTTTTTTTTTTTTTATTCCAGAAGCAACACATGGCTGAAATGAAGGCTGTTGAATCTGCACTTGAAGCTCAGAGAGAGGCGCTGGAGGAACTGAAAATCACATCTGAAGAGTTATATCAGGCAGCCCTAAAACCAGACTTTACTCTTCTGCCCTTCACGCACGAGGGTCCTGCCTACACACCACCTAAATCCAAATATGAAGCTCCAGAGGGGAAATACACTGATACAACCAGGGTTTACACTCAGTAAAAGGCTGCAAATGTTCTGTCACGGCACTGTATTTGTCACCAACTCATTTTTAGCATAATAAAGACATCTTGGAGAATACACTTACCTATGGCCAGAAAATTGCAAATTAATGTACTCCATGTTGCCTTTTTCAATTCTAAAAGGAATTTGCCCAAGTTTGAAGATGCACTCAAATATGAATAAGCAAGCAGCAAGCCACTAATAATCACAATAAAGGTATGTAGTTTCAAGAAAAATGTTCCCAAGCATGCAGTTTGGTAGAACAATAAGATCTGAAGATTTTTAATCAAGTGCTTTATAAACTAAATTTAGCAGTTCAGATATCTTGAGACTTTTCTTGGTTTAAGGGCATGTGCCAGTCTTTTGGAGGTTCTTTCCTCAGTTTCCACACCGGAGTAAATTTATGCTGCTCAGCCACTCTATTCCTTTCACTTGTTAGCAAATCTTCCTGTAAACAAGAAAAGAGAAAAACATACACTTTTGTGAACAGAGCCCACGTGAACACAGTGCACTCTGGCATCCATAGTACCACAGAGCATGAATAATTGTGTTTAATTGAACCTTTGCTTTAGGGTCTTGGTGGCTCTCCCATTGTTTGCAGTTCTTGTAGTCTTCTCTCCACTGTTGACAGCATGGGGAGTCCCCATAAGTGTAGTAGTGGCGGAACTTATTCAGTAAGCTTTTGCAGTGCCTGAATTCACTCCAGTAATCCTCACAAGTCCGTGGCGGCTATTAATAAGATATTTTAGATCATTCACATGACAATAAGGCTACATTATTAACCATGCTTCTGATAGGAAAACAACAACAGCGCCTCCTTACGGCACTTAAATCCATCCAGGCAACGTTTTATAATAAATGTTACAGTTTAAATCAATTACAGATCAAAGATGCTCGTATAATTGTCACTATTCCTTATATTCCCCCCTTGACAGCTACACAGAAGCAAAGAAATGGGGTCAGATGTGGTCGAATGACGTTGAAAACTGGCTGCATCGACAGCAAGGTTACCTGAGGGGATCATTTACGACAATCTTGGATGTAAGTGCTAAGTTTAACGCTATACATGTATGAATAGTAAAATATAAATATATCACTGTGTAAACTTAAACACATTTTTATAAAGTATTTACCCTCCATGGTACAATCCGAAGCTGCTCCATTGAAACGACGTGCACTCAAAGTACTTCCGGTTCAGGTACTTTCATATTTAAAGCCCTCCCACATTTTGATAATAATGAACTTCGATTACTTGATTAGTCATTTAGGACAGTGCAAACGTTTTAAGCAGGTGTGAAAAATGCTATAAAGAAAGACTGCTTTCAAAAATATAAAGAAATTATATAAAAATATATATAAGAAAAATCTGAATCAAATCAATATTTGGAGTTACTACCTTTTACCTTCAAACCAACTTCAGTTTACACAAAGGGATACACACAAAGTCCTGGATTTTGTAGGATTATAGTCAGGTGTATGATCAACCAATTATACCAAACAGGTGCTAATGATCATCAATGTTACACGTCGGTTGGAACACAGCCATTAAACTGAAACAGAAAGAGCTGTGTAGGAGGATTAAAACTGGGTGAGGAGCAAACTCTACTACCAAGGTGAGGTTGTAGAAGACGGTCTCATGTCACAGGTCATACACCATGGCAAGACTGAACACAGGAACAAGACACAATGTAGTTGTACTAGATCAGCAAGGTCTCTCCCAGACAAAGTTTTCAAAGGAGCTTGATGGAGGTTCCTTGAATGTTTGGAGCTGCATTTCTGCAAATGGAGTTTGGTCAGGATTAATGGTGTTCTTAATGCTGAGAAATACAGGCAGATACTTATCCATCATGCAATACCATCAGGGAGGCATATGAATGGCCCCAAATTTATTCTGCAGCAGGACAACAACCCCAAACATACAACCAGTGACATTAAGAACTATCTTCAGCGTAAAGTTGTTGTTCTGGAAGTGATGGTATGGCCCCCACAGAACCCTGACCTCAACATCATCGTGCGTGTCTGGGATTACATGAAGAGACATAAGGATGTCAGGAAGCCCACATACATCCACAGAAGATCTATGGTTAGTTCTTCAAGATGTTTGGAAAAACCTACCAGCCCAGTTCCTGCAAAAACTGTATGCAAATATACCTAGAACTGATGCTCTTTTGAAGGCAAAAGGTGGTCACACCAAACATTACTTTCTCTTTTGTTCACTGACTGCATTTTTTTTATTGATGAAAATAAATGATTAACACTTCCATTTTTTAGGGTATTCCTAATTTACAGCATTTTTTCACACCTGCCTATAACTTCTGCACAGTACTTTATGTTCATGTTTGCCCCAATTAAAGGCAACGCATTTTAAAAACACAATTTATTATTCCATCAACCAAAATCCTGTAACATTATTTACATTAATTTAATCCAAATATGTTTAACTTAAACCTGCTTTACTGTTTGTATTTTCTTGGGGAATGAAACTGAAAAAGTGGAAACAAGGTATAATAATATAATAATATTAAACGGTAATGTTGCAATCTGGTGCAATGAAATAACACACACTTCAAAAGGAAAAGGGAATAACTTTTTTTTTTTTGCCGTTTGGGTTAAATAACTTCACTGGAGTACTTCAAGGCTTTCTGCCTTTCTTGCGCAGTGACTGTCCTTCTCCAGAAAAGGCAATGAATCTGTTCATAGCATCGTCCTTTAGAAAGAAAATTGGGGGGAAAAAATGACTCAGAGTATCGACAGAGCACCCCACATAAATGTGAGCTAGAAATTCTGTGACCATAATAACTGATATAACTCACATCATCTATGACTTTCTTGGGCACTGGTCTTGAGTTTCTAATAAATGTGATCCGTCCAACTTTGAAGTCATAGTTAGGGATACCTCTGTAAAATGCACAAGGATTCATTTAATAATTAACCAAACTAAGGCAAATAGTTGCAGTAGTAGCACTCCAATGATTAAAGGGACAGTTCGGAATTTTGGACATAGGGCCATTTCCTAGTGAGCCAGAGTACTGTAGCTGTGTGGAGACACTTTTTGAAATTATCCATCCAATCCACTTGGAGAGGTTGCTAGTGCTAGGCTAGCGCAAGTCAATGGCCACTGTTAGCCTGCCACTAAAAACAGTCTTACCCACTCCACAAAGCACCCGAGGCAAATCTCTTATTACACCATACTGTCGATGTAAATGTCTGTGTCAATAGAATCATTTTAGAAGTAAAACCAACCTTGCATTTGAAGGATTTATGTCTGAGCAGCAGCAGCAGCGAGTTGTACTTCCTGATAGAAAGCTTGGCAGTGGCGGACTGATATCACCTGGCATCTGTCTTACTGGCACTAAAATAGTTTGTTTATCTGCAGCTGCCATAGCGACACATAGAGCACAGGAAGAAGCCTGTTCCAGATATGGCCATGTTCATATCAGCACAACTAACTAGAGCAGAGTAAAATTCTGCTGCTACTGAGAAAATAGTCCCTCAACATGCGACGATTCATGCGATTCAAGGTTAGATTTACTAGCACCAGCGACCTCTGCAAATACAAGAACTGGGTGGATTATTTCAAAAAGTGTCTCCACACATCTACAGTACTCTGGCTCACTAGGAAATGAGACCCTATGTCAAATTCTGAACTGTCCCTTTAACTGAATCAAAAGGCTTTATTTAAATTTAAAAGCCATTACCGTTTGATGTCGCTTGGTGCCAGAGGTGCAGGACTGGGTTCAATTCCTTTTGTTTTGCCATCCAATCGATTTCCAGATCCAGTAAAAGCCTAGGAGACAACAATGTTAGATAAAATAAATAAAAACAATCTTTTATCTTCTATCCACTACTTACTCTAAATCCCAAGTCCATATCTGCATAGGTACTTGGGTCACTCTCTTCCTCCTGTGAATAAAAACACAGTATGTTTCAAATAAAAAGGTGCAACAGATCCCAACAAATCCCTATCATTACCCTTACCTGTGGCTCTTCCTGGTGCTGAGATCTTCTTTCAGGCTCTTTGTAGCCCAAAGGAGCATCAAAATCCACCTGAAATAACATGTAGATGTTATATACAAGGACCTTATTTAATGGGTCAAATATATATATACATACTAGAATTTGCTTACATTCATGTCACATTCAATAATTGATACTGCTTTATCTGGCTTGGTCTCCATTACCCGTAGCTCATAAATCTGAAACAAGTGTCAAACCATCTAAGAAACAATAAAACACACAAACAGTAGATCATAATGATGATAATGAATACATACTTTTTCATTATAATTGATTGCAATTACATCTCCAGTTGTCAAGCAGGCAAAGTTTCTGAGGGCATTTTCCAGCCTAGAAAATAAATACAAATATCTGAGCATTATCAAGTCATTAAAGTACAGAACACACATCTTTATTTAGCTTAAATATATTACACAGCTTTGGGGTTTGTGATGTCAAGGAAGTCAGGGCTCTGGGGTTGAAATTTTGAGTAAGTGGCCACCATGAGGTTTACACTCTCCACCTGTACAAGACCACCTTCCTCCAGCAGGAGATTCTGCATCATCTGCATAAAAAGTAAAAAAAAACAAAAACAAAACATACACAAACATATAAACATAATATATTGATACTTCACATCTGATGTCATCAACATTCTTTGGGGATGTGATGCTAACTGTCAGCACTGCTCTGTTTGAAGCTTTGTTACTCAAGGTAGATTTTAATGAGTTTAAAAAAAACACACATAATCTGAATAGAAAGAACTGACTTAGCTGAAACTACAGCAGGTGATATGATTTTTATTGTTAAACAAGGCTCTCTCAAATAACATTACTGTCACAAACTAGCTAGCATTAGTCAAACGTTTTTTAGTTAGTCACTTAATCAGGATGATGAATACTCGTATTGATCACAGGCTCCTGAAAATGTGCAGTTTAAATCCACTGTGTGTTTTCACACATTCTTAAAAACTCTTTGGCAGTGTTTACAAATATGTGCAGTGTGTCACCATGGTAACTGCTGAAAATTCCTCCATACACATACATGCAGGACACCCCCAACGTGATGTCACTGCAAAGTATGAATATCACAGTTTCGTACCCAGTGAGGAAGATAACAGATACCCTCGTCTGCCACAAACTCCAAAACACCACAGTGTGTCATTCTGTCCGAGTTCTTGTTGGTCAGTTTGAAGAGCATTGGGTAGGTGATGTTAAGCCTGCCTGCAAGGAGAATGTACAGGAAAATGAGGTAGGAAAACACATAAGCTGTAGTTTCAAATGGCAGTAAATGTATACGTGAGGTACTTACTGAGCTGATCAAGAGCCGATGGGGGCATTATAACTAAAACAAAAATACATACACATTAATACACTTTGTGATGATTATGTAGCCAAACTGTACGCCTAAAATTATATGGCTTACTGCAATATGGTTATAGCTGTTGAAAGAACTAATTATAAACAGTGAGTAATTACTTCTAATCATGGTATTTTATTTAAAACAACACGTACTTTTTCCTCCTTTTTCCACGTCGGAGCGGTCATTGGGACCTGCCAACATAGACACGGAGTAGCAGCGGTACTGAGTGGAAAAACGATTCTGAAAGCCCCGGGCCATGGGGTGGTCAAATACGTGAAAGGAAAACTGTAGAAACAAACACCACAAATAACTGAATTAAATCTCCGTGATTATTCTGACAGGCACAACGTTAAGACAGTGACAGTGCAGCTTTCCGTCCATATGGCTATCGGGTAGTTAGCATTGCTTTGTCAGCTCCCACACACCTTTAATATGTCCTAAAAAGCCTTTAATGTAAAAAATATTGGTCACTCACCATTTCGTCGTTGGACTGGATAGTTGTCTAATGTCTAAAACAAAGTATTTATCGTATTTCTCGGGAGCAACGTAAACAGGCTACAATTGTTTACGCTTTTCCCGGAAGTGTACCATCCGGAAGTGACCGTGGATAACCAATGAACTACAGTGTTTTTTGTTCTTTCAAAATAAGACAAACATTATAGCAAAATGTGCAAAATGAACGTCGAGAACTACAATATTGTTTCTTTTTCCACCATAAATCATTTACAAATAAAAAACAACTCCGAACATTTTAGGGAATACATTCAAATACAGCCCAGACTTTTAATTTACCCACAAATAAAATACAGGGTAAACCAATAATTAGTCTTATAAAGACCATATTAGATTTAGCAACACACACAATATAAACATTTAAAGAGGTTTTTTTTTTCCTCAGGAGAAAAACTAACATATGACATACAAGAATTTGATTTAAAAATAAAACTGTTATATACAAAAATGTGTTCATCTTGCAGCAGTTTTTACTTAAATAGGAGGCCAATATTTCGCAATGTCTTGGTGCATGGATTCTGGCAACCACTGGCAGTATGCACTTAACAAGTCTATGGAAAAAGAAACATATTAGTAGCAAAATATTATACATTAGATCATTATGGACTTTATTTTACAAAATCCTTACATTTTTCATCAGACTTCCATAAAGTCATAAGTTGGTCCCTGCAGTCAACCCTCACTGACACCAGAGCATTCAGTAAGGTCTCTGTCCTGGGCTGCAGCCTAAAGGGTTAATAATGAAGATGATTAGAGCCTCAGACATAAAACCCCTATATATATATACACACACAAAATAAATGTGAGTCCGTCTTACTTTGCCCAAGATTTTAACATTATGGATGGGTTCGATAGTAAATGGACACAATGCATCTTAAGTTTAGGACACACCTAACAAACAAACAAACAAACAAATAAACAAAAAATAATTCAATATTATACATCCAGTATATTAAATATAATGAATATTTAAATTTATGAAATGATTATTGTACCTGTCCTTCAAGAAGAAACTTTGCAAACAGTTTGTATTTCTCTAAACCTTCGGGATATTCCATCTCTACAGCTGGAAGCTGCCAACCTACCCTGACTGCAAAAGAAAGAAAATAATTTGAGATTTGGTTTAAAACTAAATACAGTACAGCTGTGGAGCATACAGAAGGTGCTTGATCGTTGACATCGGACTGTCCCTGTAGATGGACAAAACCATGGAGCTGGAGAGTCCAATGGAGAATCAAAATGGCAGTACTGCATCAGAAACTGGGGGACCCACTGTGCTTCTACTGCTGACACACCTAAAACGAAAATATTTATATAGTATTTAAAATGAGAACATTAGTTATACTGTATGTAATAGTTTTTGTTTTAATTTGACTGACCTTTCATGTACATTTTGCTTGTCTCCATGATCTCTTGGTAAACAACAAAGTCTGGCAGTGTTTTAAACAGTGCAGATGTGGGGTGAATGAATACTGGATCATCCAATAGTGGGGTCTATCAACAGAAAACACATTAGAGAGACATTTAATGCAATATGGTAAACAAATCTCTTAACTTAATGTACCTTGTATCCATTTTTCCACTTTGGGTCGAGGATGTCTTCTGCTTGCACACGTCTTGCAAGATGGTCTCCAAGTCCCGCTAGAACAATCTGCCGCAAACAGACCACCTGGTGTTCTGTGGGTGGAGCCATCTTTGGATCTACAAATACCCCTACTTCTGGACACACTGCATTAACTATGGAAAGAGGTAATGTACATCCAAATGACCAAATAAACAGAGAGTAATGGTTATGTCCTAGTTTGTATTTTGGGTACCTGCATTAGTGAGTTGTCCTCTGAGTCGTCGTATCTCCACCATAGCTTTGTACCTCAAGCCATTTTCTTCACAAAATTTAGGAGTGCTACCAGCAAACTCACATGCACCCACAGCTCCTGTGATACAAACATTTTTTTTTAATAGTAACACAAGTCTAAATGTAGAAGACACAAGAGAATAATCTCGCTATTGCTTATTGACTCTTTTTGCTTTTCATAGAAAGTTCCAGAATATGGCATTAAAGTTGCCTATCTCGAATTTATTCAGTAATAGGTGTTTTATAGCTCAAAAAAAGGGAGCATATGCATTTGCCTCTCCACATCTTAACAGCAGCAGACCCTCCATAAGAAATATTACATAGTAATGCATTACAAGAGGGGTGCCCAAACAATTTCCCTGGCAGGTTAAACTCACCCAACATGACCATGAGATCTCCCAGCAGAAGAGCGCCTCCTTGTCCAGCCCAAAGTCTTCTCATTTGAGTGAGTCGAGCTCGGCGCTGTGTTAGTTTTTGGCTTTCAGTTTCACTACTGGCAGGTCTGAAACAGCAATCACTTTTTACTGACTTGTCAATCATTTTCACAGCACATAAAACATTTAATAGTTACCTGTCAAGATCCTCAAATATTTCTCTGACTGTCATGGCCGCAACTACAGAAATGACGTATGGAAGACAATCCTGCTGTTTACCAAGAGCTAACATTTTAGCATAACGTGGAGCCACTGGAAAAGAAGCCATTGCTCTGCCCAGTGGAGTAATGGGGCAACTCAGACGTGCCCGCTCCATCTCCTTAACACTTCAGTAAAAACACCCAAAGAGTAAGAAACACATTATTTAATAACAGTCAATGTGTACACCTATCCGTATATGTGTATTAACCAAAAAACACTTCTTCCATACTCTAATTAAACCATTAGAAACACAGCAGTTACCTTCCACTGCGTGGAGGCTCTTGTAATGCGCCCAGGGATATCAATAATTGTTCAGCTGCAATTAAAGCTTCAGTGGAGGGTGGTGTAGGGAAAGGGAAATTTATCACCTGCAAACATGGAAATAAAATTAAACCTGAACAAATGCATATAGTACAATGGCTGTATGTCTAATAGTTACTTTATCTATGTTCAGATCCTTCATTTGCAAAACCAGGTCTTCTACAGGTCTGCGAGTAATCTCTGCTTCTGAGAAGAGGCTAAAATCCCCAAACACAGCAGACGAGTATAATCTGAAGTGGAGAACAATAATTAAGCATTTAGTTCTTTCAGACATTTTATCTTTCATGTAAATAGTATGTCCCACCTGTAGCAATGCCCTGGCTCTGTTCGCCCAGCTCTACCAGCCCTCTGATTGGCAGATGCTTGAGATGTCCAGGTGACTTTGAAGGATGAGACTCCAGTCACACGGTCATAAAACCTCTTTTTAACACGTCCACAGTCTACCACATATTTAATGCCAGGGATGGTCAGTGACGTCTCAGCCACATTGGTGGCTACTACACACACACGGGTGTCAGGCGGAGGAGCTCTGAACACCTATGACAAGAACAAGAATTCAAGATTCAAAAATACCTATTTCCATAACTGGCAGTAAGTGTGGAACACACTCTGACCTTTGCTTGCTGTTCTGGAGCCAATAAAGAGTACAATGGGAGGACATAGAGTGGAATAGATGGATCAGCTTTCTCACCTGTAAAGAAAAATTAAAAATTTTTGTAATAATTTGATGTAACAATAAAATACTGTATGTCAAATGCTATCTTTGTGTGATAGCTATAATTTTTTCCTGTTGTTTACCAGCAGTGGTTGGGTCATCTCCAAGATCTAAGTCAGAACCATCATCATCATCCTCGTCTCCAATCCCAGCCTCCCTGTCTTCATCTCCTTCATCGAGGGGTAGGGCAGAGTAGTTATCCAGGTCAATGCGCGGCAATGACTGAAAAGAGCAAAGGATCACTATTAACAAAAATGTAAAAAAAAAAAAAGATATAGTAGTCAAATGTAAATTTTCAAAAATCAAAACATACAGTTGTTTTCTTTTGTTTGGACTTTTTAAACTTTTTCGTTGCTTCTGAACTGTCAGGGTCTTCATCCTCACCTGAACACAATTACAACAAAATATAAATACAGAGGAGAAATTCTAATTAAATCTGGCTTTGATTCACTTGAGAAAAAATTAAGTATTTGAAAATTGTTTTGTGTTTTAAGCTTTACCAATAGCTGAGATGCTTTTTCTGAATGGGAAGGCTCTTCTCAGTCTTCTACATAAACTATGTACTTCGGCCTGACCAGTCAAAAATACCAAAATGCCACCTAGTAGAAAATAACGTGTGGATTACTAAAAATACATTATAAATTCATATATTTATTAAATTTGTGTTAAACACATTATGACAGCATGAAGATATGAATCTACAGGCGAGAAAGGAAAACAGATGCATTTAAACATTGACTGAGTAAAAAGTTAATAAAAACACTATTTTTAAGTAACGTGCTTTTACCTGGAGGCAGCATGCGGTGAATCTTGCAAATCTTGTGAAAGGCCTCACTGGTGTAGTCCTCTAAAGGGGTGCGTTTGTTGAAATGAATGGTGACCGGAAACTGTCGAGAGTCCACTTTAATCACTGGAGGAGGAGTGCGAAACAACTTCTGATTATCTGTGAAATCTTCCACGCGAAGAGTAGCCGACATGACCAGCAGCTTCATTGGCATGTTTTTCTATGGGACATGTAAGTGTTATATTGAACATAAAGAGGTGAGTACAAATGCTCATTTAATACTCACCTTATTTCTAAGTGGGACAATGCGAGACAGCAAGCCGATGAGAATGTCTGTGTACACACTCCTTTCATGTGCCTCATCAATTATTATAACACTGTATTTCTGGAGCAGGAAATCCTACAACACATGACAACTTGCTGAAAGTCTCTAGAAGCCTTTAATTCTAAATGTGAGCAATTGATTATCTGATAATGGATGTCTTAATATGGGACTCATAGCAATGGAGAATATCACTTCTGTTAACTGGACAAAAGCCTATTTGATCAAATATGTTTACAGCTCATCTAATCCGCTTTTTAGGTTCTCATCAGAGTCTGCATATAAGGCAGTATCCACCAGCAATCTGACCAGGACTGAAGAAGCAGCTTTGATGAGCTGCGAAATGTATTCAATCAAAAAAACATTTGTACAGTTGATAAAATTTAATTTCTCCTTTGCAATGCCTTAATATCTTAAAACTAAAACAATGCCATTTGATTTATTATTAATTATTCCTTGTGTACCTTTTGAATTTCTTTGAGCAAAACTCCATCTGTCATGAACTTGATTTTAGTGTCACTGGTCACATTTCCTTCATATCGAATCTGGTAAGACACCACCCTAAAGAAAAGCACAGGCTGTTGTAGAGCTGTTTTGGCTCATAGTGTTAAAATGTAAATTTTACCTTGTGGACAAATTCATTTCTTTGGCCACACGATGGGACATGCTAACAGCTGCAACTCTTCTTGGCTCAGTAATACCAATAATTGACCCTTTGCTATAAAAAACAGAGGGAGAACATATCAATAATTTCAGGTAGAAATTCTGGTTAGCATATTTAGCCGAATGCGCTGCAATACTACAGACAAGTCACCTGGCATATCCTGCTTCATACAAAAACTGAGGCACTTGAGTCGTCTTTCCACTTCCAGTTTCTCCACAGATGACGACACATGGGTTCTCCTTTATGGCCTCCATGATGACCTGCTCCTCTGCCATCACGGGCAGCTTCAAACGGGCCTCCTATGAAAGAAAAGAAAATTGCATTAGTATAAGTTCTCATCCGATTGTATCGTACTCGCAGCATATGCACCTGTATCTCTGGAGTTCTTTCAACAGGGATGAAAATGGCAGGCTCAGATGCTCTCTTAGTGACAGTAGAATTTTGGTCAGATGTTTTCTGCTCATTGGACAGCTCTGGTTTAGCTGTGTCCTCTTTTTGAGCTGTTAGGTTGATCTCTGTGTCCAATGCTGTAGAAGTGGTTTCTTTTGGCTCAACCATCTCTGTATTCACAGCTTCATTATTGTCTTCATCATCAGATGTGTCTTCATCTGAACTTTCTGATTTTTCTTTCTTGTCCTCTTCTTCTTCATCTTCTTCTTCTTCCTTGTCTTGCCATTTACGTTTCCTGTTGGCCCCACTAAGACTGCTAATCTTAACAGTATATTCTCCATCTTTTGATTCTTCAGATATTCTTTGAAAAACAAAAAAACAAAATTCCTGTTAATCAAATATATAGATTTTGGCATTTTTACCAGCACAAATTGTAAAAATACTGACTCTTTAGAGGTGTACAGCTTCTCCCCTGTACCAAGTTTGGAGGTGGTGTATAGCAGCTTGATTTCAGACTCCGGGAGTTGCACTTCAGCCAGTTTAGACAAAATATCTGCTCTCTTTAACATTTAAGTATTATAAACAAATTATAATACAGGTTTAGGCATGTCGATTTTACACATTAAGAACAATGAAATTACCTGAGCTTTCTTTTCTTTGCGCTCAAGCACTTTTTGTAGTTCTTTCCTCTGTTTTTTAGTTAAGGGCTTTTTTGAAGAGACCGGTGTCAAAATTCCTTTTTTCTTCTTGTCTTTATTGGATGGAAGGACCAAAACGTTGCTTTCATCGACCCCTTTAAGCCTAGGTCCGTCTAAATGAAGAGAAATTAGTAAGAATAAACAATTACCAAACACAAACTATCTCTAATGATGAAATATGTAAATGGAAGATCACCTTGCAATTCAACCACGATATCAGTCTTCTTATCATCTGCCGTTTGCTTAGTTTCATTCTGCTGTCTACCTTTCCAGTTGTGTTTTCTTCTCAGTTTCCCCATTGTAAACAAATAGCTGCAACCACCCAAAAGAAGAACGTAGGCAATACGGCACTCGGTCTAAATCGGTTTACCAATTACACGCGTTCTTGAATTTGGAAACAGAACTAAAAAGTCCAGATCTTTAAATGTCAGCGTTAACACAAAAATATCTTCCAATTTATCCCAAAAGTTAACTCTCACGTGTAGCCGTGTGCAGTAAACACATCGGTCCGTCTGAGAATAACATCCGACACTAAAGCAACGTTTGCGTGCAATGGTTCCTAGTCACTACCAGCCTTTTTCCTTATGATCGAGATTTTTTTTTATTGCTTTGTTAATTTGTCAATGTAACGTGCTTGGGCCTCTTTATGATCAGCCAGGGGTTTAGACAGATTATAAATCAGAAGAAAGAATAATGACCCTGATGATGATGGTATCAAGTTTCTCTGGATGGAAGCAAGAAAAAAACGTCCCTTATTTTTGTTAGAAGTTGTTGACAGGTGAATCAATCTACTGTTTTACGTAAGATTTCTTTATTGGTCTCTTACTATCATACAATAACAAGTTATTGTTGTTTTGACCGTTGCTGTTATTATTAACAAGTACTGTAAATTAAAGTGTGACCACATTTTTACTGTAACTAACTTTTATTATTTGCTTCCTACAACAATCACCAATTTGAATTGCACTTGATAGCCTTTAATTAAGCAACAAAAATGGCAAGTAAAATATTAGTAAACACAGTGTGTAGGCCGCATGTTATTCATTTGAAGGTGTACTTCTGCAACATGTCATTGCATGATGTGAAACAAGAAAGCATTACATGCATAACATTAGATTACATTACATAACATAACAACTTTTACCAGAGTTCTCATTTAAATAGGTCTATTTGAAAATGAAAGAAGAAAAAAAATAACATATTTTTGTATACATCTGTTATATTTGATATTTGTGACAGATGCATATGGGAAAATCTTAAAGGTGAGGTGTACGTGTCAACAAACAACATTACATTATTAAACTTTATATGGTGTTACAGTATTTCACTTTGTTACATTTAAAATGAGAGAAAGTGAAGTATCAACATTTCAAAATTATTTTGTTTTACAGTGCACAATGAAAAAAATCAAATAAACAAATATATTTTTCAGGGTCTGTTTGAATTTCATGCCAGGTGTAATCACAATGAACCTGTTATGAGAATAGTAGTGAACTAATGCATCAGATGCTTGTGTCCCTCAGGAGAGGGTAGTCATTGTCCTGGGAACTCTCTCCTGCAGTGAAGCTCTCCTCTGTGGTCCTTCTGGCCTCCTTGGACATGTGCTGAAACCTTCTGAGGAACACAATGACCGCGAACAACAGTGCCCCCTGCAGCAGCACAAAGCCCAGCAGGCACAACTGCGATACCAAAGCCAGGTCACAGTACCAGTAATGACAGGTGTCTAAAAGTTCCTCCTCACTTAAATATGCCACTAGACGCCCTCTCAGGTTAAGAGGGGAACTGCAGTTGACCTGTGAGTGGGATGTGTGTCTGATGGGGTGACGTAACAGCCATGCTCGCAGGTACAGGATTCCACAGTCACACGCCCAGGGGTTTCCATGAAGAGAGACTGAGCGTAAGTGGAGCAGTGAGTCCAGCAGGCCATTTGGCAGAGTGGTTAGCCGGTTGTCATTGAGATGCAATTCAGTGGTTTCAGCCGGGAAAGTACCCGGGAGAGAGGAGGTGGTGAGAGAGCGCCCACTGCAGTCTACTCTCCCGCCATGACACGAGCAGACCCTAGGACATGAACTTTGACCTTCACATGAGAGGAAGAGGAGCAGCACCAACACCTGACTCTTCATCTTGACAGGGAGCTACAGAAGACAGAGAGGTGGATGTGAGAGTTGTTTTGATCTGTTTTTTTATGACTTATACTATACATGTCCCTGTCTAGGGTCCTGAAGAGGACTGCTAAAGCTTTCTGCAGATAAGTTGCTTAAAGGTGCTCTATGTCACTTTTCTGGTAAAAACCTCTTATAGTTGTCCACCCTTTGAGACTGTTGATGGCCATTTGTGTACCCCTTACTTGGACACACACTTTTTTTTTAAACTCAAATTAAGCATGCACTTGAACATTAAAATGTTACATTAACATAAAACAATATTAAACATTAAATTTAAAAAAGGATTTGGTTCATAACAAAAAATATTTTTCTCTTTCATCCTGGGTTGTACTGTGTACCCCACTGTGTACCCCACTGTGTACCCCACTGTGTACTGTGGTAACCGATCCACCAATACTTGTCTCACTGAGATCTTCTTTTTCTGCCTTCAATGTTCTGCAGTATTTTGTAGTAAAATTATCTATCTTAGATTTATTCAATGACTTTCCATGGAGACAGATAAGTTTAATGTAATAGAAAAATAGGAAAATAGCTAAAAAGTTATATAATTATATATTTCTAATATATGAGTAAAAGAGAGTTATTGATATAGTTGCCATTCAAAGAAAAACATATTGTAATTCTCTACTAAACAACAAACATTGAAATCATCTCACATTGTCATCTTTTATCACAGTTTCCAATGAGAAAGGTAGAAATATGAGAAAAACTGGGTCTGGTAACTGGCATGCCTATTAGTCTCATTAAAAAGGTCAACACATTTACAGTTATTATAAAAACTAGTTTAGCAGCTAATGGATGTATGCTTTAAAATAAATAGGAAATGCTACTTAAATAAGTTCAAGCTGTGTGTGCGTCTATAGGCCCACATCTACTTACCTTGTATGCTGCGGAGGCCAATGGCTGTTCTACAATTTCTTTCCAAGAGACGAAGTGATGAGCAGCTGGCATTGGCTGATAAAGAGTATGTCCTGTACTAGTGAATGCGTATGAACCCAGCCAAGCAATAACTATTACATACTATCTTAATGTTCCTATTATTTTCCTCTGATAAAACAAAGACTCATTTCTTTCCTTTTCCCAAAAAATAATGTGTTTTTTTCAAGATTTCTGGTAGTTGATTGGCGAGGGCGGGGGTAATCTCCAACATATAGGAAGGATGTCTCCTAAAGATAATGACTCAGCAAATTAAGAGTTTTCAGTCCTGTAACAATGAGTCAAATGAATAAAGAAACAATAGGATGTTCATGTAGTATTTATTTGTGACATTTTTGAGCCTATGGTTGAGCTCAAAGCAAACCTGCAGGATCTCATATCACTCAAGTTCAGATTCACTCAAACAAACAATATCAATACAAAATCTCACTCACAAAAAGCCACTTCAGCAGAGGAGACACCACAGCCAAGACAGTACTCTCAGTATTTTACCATGGCAACAGGGCATAATGCATTTATTACAAGCACAGGGCTGAAGTAAAAATAGGCCCAAAATCTACAGAGCGCACAAAGAAGAGCAGCATGCTCCGACATGCACACTGCTTCACTCTGTCATTATGTCTGAGGCGCCCCATTCACAGTTTGACACCAGCATCAAGTGTGTCTCAGTATTAAAATACTGACTGTCCAAATGTGTCCATGATGAACAAAGCAAAAAGAGACAAAGAGATAGTTTGGGTTCTGACAAAGTCACTGTGGTCGATTTAAGGGCACATGGGGTGCATGGACGGATACACAGCATTACTTAGGATAATATAATATAACATAAAAATATATTTTAAAATGTCAACATCACAAGTTAATGTATTACAAAACATTTTGCAAACACAATTCATACCCTGATAGAATATCCAAAAGGTTTAGCACTGAATTAATAAATAACATATAATGCCTAGTAATTAAATTATGCATTTGTTAAACAAAGTATATTTATTTTAAGACTTTTAACCATAGGGGCTCATAGTTTCAGAGACATGAAAAACTCTTAGCCACTGCCCAGGCAGACTATACAGAAGCACCAAACAGCCAGAGTTGCCACTAACACATGAGACCCATGTGGGTTTTTTCTGACAGTCTCTGTTGTTCTGAGCACAGACAGCAAGGGGCGCTGCAGCTCTACTTCACTTGACATCACTGCTCTTTGTCATGCATCTGCTGCTGCATCTTGTTCAGCATCTCCTGCATCCGCTTCAACTGCAGAAGATGATGTAAGATTAAGAGATGTGTAAAATTAACCATCAGCACTATCAACATGTAAACATGTAAAAATACATTTTATTTCATACATGAGTAAGAATGATCAATGTCTGATCAGGATATAATAATCAGTATCTAAATCTGTTCACAACTGGTGCAGCTTTGAGCCAAGCCATGTCCTAAATAAAAGTATGAATTTTAATCTGCCAGTATTTCCTCAGAGTTCTGTTGATTCAGGCATGATAATAAGGCTTACTATCAAAACCCCCAGTTGAGAACCAATAATCTAATCTTTAAACTAAAGTATAGTTGATAAAACTAAGCTGCAAAACACATTCTGTCACTCATGATCAGCATTATCAGAATTACCTCCTCATCTTTCATTTTGATGAGTTTTTCAGTTTCCACATCAGGAGTGGACAGGGGCAGGATGGGGATAGGACTCTCCATGCGGTTGTCCTGGGCCAGTTTACTGTTAGAGAAAACAGGACAGTTATTCATAATGTTGCAGCTCTGAACATAAAGCTGTGGTGTTAGCGCCCCCACCTGGTCATCTCCTGTATGCACTGGGCTCTGTAGTTCTCATAGTGCACATCACAGGTCACGTCTTTCAAGTCGTGCATGTGGGAACGAATCAGCATGTTCCTCAGTTTGACAAAATCACAGTGTGACTGGTTTTCCACTGAGCACATAATAAAAAGATAATTAAATTCATGCTGTTACTTGTGTGTTCATCTGTGGCAGCAGAAATGTGTTTTAAGCTTTTACCTTCAACAATACCCCAGGGATATAGGCGTCCTCGCACTCTCTGTCCACGGGCCTCTACCACTGTGTTACTGCCAATCACAGCAAACGGGGTGCACTCCTGTTAGAAATGCAAACTTTACTAAGAGCAATATATATTTATCACATCTAAAAACAGGATTTCTGACTAAACTGACAGATGTCGGGGTACTTTTGTCAAAGAATGTTGCACAAGAATATTTCTATTTTCTGGTGTAACCAAACTCTGCAGGTGCCTACAGCCACTTTGGTGTTAATTATTCATTATTTCATTATTTAACCAAGAAACTAATAAGTAAACATGACTTATCATAATGTAAACAATATTGCTATAGGTCATTTCACAAAAGAATCTAAATGTTGCATTACATATACACAGATGCTATGCTCAAATTTTAAAGAGAGAAATTAAATAGATAAAATAGATTCATTTAATAAATTAAATAGAGATTCTGATCCTGTGTACAGTTTGAACAATATTCTTGAGTATCATAGGATGACTAGATACATCGTAATTAGAGATATTACAAATCATGGTTAAAGCCATTAACATGTTTTTGTGTTGTTTTTAAAGTGCTCTATAAATAAAGTTGGATTCGATTGGACCAATTCACTTTAACCCCATTATTACTCATTATATACTATGGTCAGTATGAATTCTAATGCTAACCTCTGTGCATTATTTTTGTATTACCGCACAGGTAGTCCGGCAAAATGAATCACTGTTCTATATCACTACACTGTGAGCATCACCATAGCAGATAAACAAATGAACTATTATTAGGAGGGACTAGCTTCAAATAAAACATTTAAAACAGAAATAACTAATACCTTGAACATCCATGGCAGCCAGAAGGTTGAATGGATCCTTGTTGTTTAACGCTTATATATACTGCATTATAATTGCACAATCATAAGTGTATGTGTGTGAAATACCAGAAATGTTAGCTTACTTTGAGTTCTTTGTCAAGCTGTTTAAATTCTTCGTCCTCATCTGAGTCACACTCTGGGAACTGGTACACCTTAATCCCAAATTTGTCGATTTCCTCTCGTATCTGAAAATGCAAGAACATTAATGTAAACTTTGCAAATAAAGTTTATAAGGTTACTATATGGGTTTGTCCTGACACTCACTCTGTCTTTGAGCTTCTTGATTTCGTTTGGTGTGAGGCAGTCGGCTTTGGCAATAAGGGGAATTATGTTCACTTTTTCATGCAGAGCCTTCATAAACTCCACATCTACAGGTCGCAGCCTAAGAACAACACACATTTATGATCAATACAATATTTTCCTTAACATCGAATCGAAATCATAATAAGAATACAGCGTTTGTATTACCCATGGCCAAACGGTGGGATAAAGTAGAGGCAGCAGTGCACTCTGTTGTCCTGGATGTTTTTCCTGTTTAGTCCACTCTCGTCTCTGAAGTACTGCTCAAACTGCTGGTCGATGTAGTCTGTGATGGGCTTCCAGCTGCATACATCACATTTTAATCGTGATTACATCTGATAAGAGATTGTTTAATGACAAATCCAGTTTTGAATGTTATGGGATCCTGTTATACCCCTTGAGCACTGGTCTAATCAGCAATCATGGCTTTTAAAACATGAATCACAAAACTAACAAAATAAGTCCATTGCATTATTCAAGTACGATTTCTGGTGGGTCTGCCAGCTGCATATCTTCTTGGAATGTTCCACAGTACGCATGTAACTTATCTATCTCCATGGAGACTAACAGGTGACGCCACAAAGGCCAGATCCTGACACCAATGTCCTGATATGTGGAGGCACTCAAGGCAATACTTTTCTTGCCTTGTTTTTCAGTGTATTTATAGAGCAATGAAAAAATAAACGGTAACTGAATGAATATAAGATAGATAGAAGATAGAAGTACAATAATAACATCTCTATTCAGCCAAGCAGGTGATGATTTCAGTTATGACCCAAATGTAACTGTGATGTTTTCCACATTGAGCAGCTCTGAGTGAACAGCAGTGACTGTCATTGTCTCACCACTCGTTGTTGTTGACTGCATCTCCAAAGCCCGGTGTGTCTACAATTGTGAGCTTCAGCTTCACCCCCTTCTCTTCAATGTCCACTGTGTGTTTGATGATTTCCACTGTCTGATTGATGCGCTCTGAAATGCCAAGGGGCAGCGTTACTGTTTAAAAAGGGGTTCTTAGGGGGTTCTTAAGGGGTTGATTAATCAGGTTATGATGATTAGCTGTGACTGGGGTTATGATGAGAAGTCTTCTTTTTAGTTGAGGTTTAGTCTAGATTTAGTCCTGGTCTATACTCTTATTTATTTGATGAGTTGAGGCTCTAATACTTATCAAGTGACAAGCTGCTGAGGTCAGTGTTGCATTTTAGAACTCACCTTCTGCGTTTAGTAACTTCCTGTCTTTGTAGAGGTCCGTGAGGAACAGACTGTTAACCAGAGTGGATTTTCCCATTCCAGACTCCCCTAAAACACAAATTTTGTAAGTACAACATTTATATAGCAGTACATAAATATAGTATACAAAAGAATACATAAATAGCTTAAAGGTGCACTGTGTAACTTTTCTGGAGGGAGTCCGCCACCTGTCTCCACTAAAATGTTATTGCTTTGCCTGAAGTGTTCAACAGTATGGCATAAACCTATGGTGTGTGTTTAGTTACACATGTTCTCAGAGAAAAAAAAACTAAACAAAAAAAACTTCTTTCTATAGGCTTGACCTACATCTTGCCTGATGGTGTCACCTGCTTGTCTCCATTTAGGTAGATATGTTTAATGCCATACTGTGGAACATTCAAGGTAAAGGAATAACATCTCCATGAAGAAAAGCAGGTAGCAGCTCTTCCACCTGAAATATGCATAGTGCATTTTTAAAAATTACAATAAAGGTTTATAACAGACCTGCCACCATAAGAGTGAAGTCAAAGCCCTTCTTCACTGATTTTCTGTGCACTTGGTTGGGCAAAGTGGCAAAACCCACATATTGTTTCTCCTAAGAGACACAGGAGACAACACATACTAATAAAATGATTGTTTTGTTAAAGCATGGCCTTGTAAAACAGAACCCTAGACAAAATATTGCCAACAATAAAACTCAAATGCCCAATTCAGACTCCCCACTTAAGCTTGTCAAATCCAACAAAAATAGAAGTTACAGGATATCTGTTAAAATTAGTGGACTTTTAATGGCACTGCAGCCTTTGAGTAACCACACCAGAGGGCCCAACCTTGTACAGGGCATGGAAAACACATGCACGCACTGAGAATAACCACCATCTAAGAATTTCCACTGAAGCTATAGCCAAGACTTGATGTTAACATGAGCAGTAGCCAACTAGAAGAATGCAGGTAGATTTCTGTCTATTTTAGTTACAGTTTTAACCTCAATAGCCACTTACATAGACCTACTGTTGTTATCACATTCTATATGTCAATACTAAGGAAAAGTCTTGATACTCAATATCAATTTTGATAATACAGAAAAAAACACTGTTTAGATACTAGAACCTACTATGCAAATTTTTATATTATATTATTTTTTTAATTACCATGTGGCCACTAGTTATAATATATGATAGATCAATTATCAGATATTAATCAGCATATGCTTTTTTCCTATTGATACTTGAAATTAGTATTTTTTTTATATTTTGCTATGACTTATTTATCCTTTGTTTAATGATTGTAGTAGGCTATCTCCCATCAATATAGAAATTCATCATGATAACAACAATAGTATTACAGACAATGCACATACAAATATATGTAAAAAGATGACCGTGTGCAATGAAAAAAAATAAAATCACAATAATTGACTACTAGTGTAAAAAGGACTTGCCACCGCAGTCAGAGAGCAAAAACGTTAGCATAGATTCCTACAAACAGCACCAGTGTGTGTGTGCCAGAGTGGTCTCGGCTGGCATCGCGCGTTTTTCATTTCATTTCAATGTGAGCTGAGGTCATTCATTTCCACTGAGTCTCTTGAAAAGCTCTTTCACACAAGCCAAACACACTGACTGTTAGCATCCTGCTTTGCTGCTGTCATAACTTGTCACTGGTATTTCCGACAGCCCCAAGAGAGTGGATTTGTAAAAACACAACAGACAATGTGACCAGTGAGACGAGGGCTTCACAATTGCACATATGCACATCTTAACAGAAAGGGAAGAGTGTGGAAGAAAATATGTAATAAAGGCAAATAACAAAATGAAGTGTGCATTTATTCTAACATAGCAAGAAGTCACACAAAATACGCAAGTCATATATAGTACTATGGGTTCAGCTTCCTGTTATATGGTGCCATTTTGAGGACGTTCAAAAGATAATATTTTGTTTCTTATTTGTTATTTTGAGTTGTCAATTGCCATGGTAACGCTCCGGATTATTCATCATTTTAAAAGACACGGGTAACCTACATGAGCCATTTGTCAGATACAATTCCTATCATCAGTTCACAGTTCTCCGTTCTCAGGACCACAATTACTGCCATAACAGTAAACAACGTAATTTTCCTTTTTTTTTTTTTTTTTTTTTTTTTTTTTTAAGTTTGTCCCAACCCAGATTGTTACCTTTTGCCTGGCAGTCCTGACTCGGGGGCACAGAAGCCGTTCCACCAGTTTTTCCTGCAGCATAATAGCGTCCATCCTAAAATCCCGGACGATATTGGTTCCACTCTTTCCTGTCTGGGTACTTTCTATGCTCCTTAGTTCCTCCTACTCGTCTTTTTATCCTGTTATTCTTTTTTCTGGCGTGCCTCCTTGCCCTCAGTGCCCTACAGCGCTCCTGCTCTGTTCAGACAGGTACAGAGGAATTCTCACAGCAGCATGGGGAGCACATGGATTCAAGTCATGGGGGAACCAGGGGTGGCAATTTGAGGGAGGAAACCCTAGTGGGACGGAAAGGGTTGAGAGGCCTTAAAGAAACTCATTCATTCAGTCTGGACTCCCTCCCCCAGCTGCAGCAGTGCCCACTAAAAATAAAACATACACAGGAAGAAATGAAGATGGGAGGGAGGAGTTGAAGGAGAAAGGGACAGAATCTATGTGGAAAGTTAGAAGACAAAAGGAAGACCTGTTAAAACACGACTGACAAAGATGGCTCTGAACAAACACTACTGTATATGAAGACAATCTCTCAGCTGCAGGTACAGGCCTGTGTACAATAGCCAGTCAAGAAAACAGTTTGACAGTTTCAATAGTCTCAAGAGTGAAGCCTGTTCAACTGTCAAGTGTGCTGAGTAAACAAGAGTCATGCATTTTTTTTTTAATTATACGACAGTGTAATAATGTGCACAGCATGTTACTTAACTGTAATTCGTGCCATGTGTAAAGGGCTGCTGTGCTTTCAAAAACAAAACATTGGGACTTTGTTGCATCATGTAAGAATATCATCTGACATTTCAGTTTAAGGCTCCTGTTTGTCTCTAAGGAGATGTTATTGCACTGTGGGTAATGTTCCACAAAATGGCATTAAATTTATCGCTATAGAGACATCAGGTAATGTAAGTAATGACACCAGGTCAAGTTACAGTAGATCTGTCCAAAGAAACATCACCATGAAGACAAGCAGGTGGCCCATCTCTTTTCACAAAATGTTAGTGTACCTTTAACTTATCTTAAACAACAACCGGGATATTAATGTTTTAAAATTTGCATATACATTTCAGTAATAATAAATAAATGCATAAAATGGGCCTATGCTCTGATGAACCCCTAATGGTCTTTCAAAACCAATCCTAACACAATTCATATCACCATGTGCTTCTTCTCTCGGATGAGATCAGTGCATAAGTTTAAAATGTTTCTTTTATTGTTTTAGATGACAGTTAGGTTTATGTTCTTACTGTTCAGATAGTGATTCTGAGTTTTTGACTCAGAATCAAAACTAATTTTGAACAGATCCACAAGAGCATACAGCCAGAAATTCTTCTGTAACTGAACCAAGGATCAAAACATCAAATCAAAACAACTGATCTCTATTCAGTACCTCCAGAAGTATACTGCGTAACTAAAGGACCCTGCCCCACAGATTGAGAACCACAGCAGTATGAAGATTTGAGTGAGGTAGCAGCAGACGTAGCCAATTGCTTCCAGATGTGTGGTAAGTGTGGCTACTGCTCGTGGGTGTGTCCAGGCCTACACAATGTGGCCAACACAAGCTCACTGTTTGCAGGAATAAAAGAAGCTGACTTTTAGCTTTTCTGGCCCTAAAACTGACACACCCTAAATAAATTCACTAGAGGGCGCTTTCACGCCACACCACACGATGGAGACAAAAACTAGAGGCACACCAAAAGCCCCAGATGCCCTCTCAACAAAAAAAATATGCAACTGTCACATCAATAGAATGAAAGGATAAATATGTTTTATATGGAGATGGTCGAGCTCAAAGACACTTCTATGTGGTTTTATGAGTAAATTTATGATGAGTGTTGATCAATAGAGAGGAGCAGATGTCTTAAAATGGGACAACAATAGCCACCCCACCCCCTGTGTATAGCACTGGGACCAGCTGTCTCACACTCCTTGATACAATCACACATGCTCAAACAATCATGAAATCTTGTTAAATATAAAGAGTAACAAGGAAAATATCAATAGGGCTATTACTTAGTGGGCTATGTAAAACTGACAAATCAAACACAAATTTATATCTATGGAGGAAATCCCACTACCATGCAGAACACAACTTAAGTGTAAAAGTGTTGACACTTTTCTCAATTAACATATAGACACCATCTCATTAGATCTCCAGCCCCCTCAAAGTAGCTTGCCAAGGGATTTCTGAATTATATGTATTGTGCTGAATAAATAAAATTTGATTAATTACCATTGTAAATCTATCATTTTGACATCTAAATTTGTCCACTAACAAACAGATAATGGTTTATGTTTTATATCTAAGGCTTACCATGGCTCTTAAATATACAACATTTCTTGTGACCATTAAAATACGTAGCTTTCTGTCATTTTTGTTTTGAAAAAATTCACTGGAGGAAAAAGTTGGAGACCCTCAGAAATACAAAATGTAAAGCCTTGAAAATCACAACCACTGACATTTGATTTGCCCAGATAATTACAGATAGTTAGAAAATGTTCTTCTTTTTATCACTGATGCTGATATATTTATTTGTTTACTTAACCGGGAGAAGCTCACTGAGATTAAACATGTGTGTTGCAATATAAACTTGGATTAGAAGGCCTTGATTCAGGACCAAGGCTGGCTGATTCAGCAAAAAATTATATAATTGATGGAACAGGTTCATTGGCAAACATCAGTGTTATATTACAAACACACAAACTAAAATGTAAACTATCCAAACCACATGCTTTCATTGACAGAGGTTTAGCTGACAGTCAGAATGAGGAGCTTGAAAACTGACGTTTAATATAATGTGGCGTGTACAATAACAGGTGCAGACTGCCTCTCTGTGTCCATATCGCTGGAGCCTTTAGGCTGCAGACAGCTGTAATGTGGCAGTGAGGGGCACTGACCTTTCCCGCTGCCCGGATGACTCTTTCACACTATTAACCCTGAAAGAGCTCTAATGGACGCCTGCTGCTGATTGGACGACCTGAGAGAGGCAGCAGGAAGTAATAACAGCGATACCCCGACAGAGGAGCTCATAAACAAAAGTTGTCCCCTCTCTGGAGAAGTAGAGGCCCCCTGCACACAGCTCTTTAACATGCAAATCTGAAGCATGTAATTGCTCAGGCTCCAATAAACCTTCTCCACACAAGGACACTAGCATTTGGGGCACAGTTACTGTATCCAACTGTATGCACATTGTATAGTACCAGTAGTTTAAAATACACAACAGAAATATTATAATTAATTCATATGAGTCCAAGGGGAATCTAATCTGTAATTGGTTAATGTTGTGTTACCCCAGCACATTTTAAATAGTTGACTAAATATGTACAACAACAGTCTGACTGATTGAGTTGCTGTAGTTCTGGGAGTAAAGTGTGAATTTATTCTGCTTTCTTATAAATCACAAGTCCAGTTGTCTTGCCAGTGTACTTTGGTTCTTATATGTAAATGGTTGGATCAGTTTTGAGATCTTTTTGCTAATGCCACATCCCCTTTTAGTGCACTAATCGATGCACAGGGCAAGTCTTTAAATAACCAAGAATTTATTTAGACAACTACAGCCCTAGAATCTATACAAGACATTATCATAATTATCATTGTGCGACTGATTGTGCTGTTACTTGAATGACAGAATAAAGTCAAGAACATTGTTGTAAAGCTGTAAATAGGATATAAAAATTACAGTTTTGGCTCAGTGGTTTATCCTTATGATACTTATCCATATTAGCCTCTTCTGTTGCTGTTTTAAGCTGTTGTGACTAAAGAGAACAACAAGATGCTTTTAAAGTAAATTTGTGAATTGCAAATGTCTGCAGGTACAAACTACAGTGCTGGTAAAGAAAGTGCTCTAATCAGAACTTCAATAACTTACCAAAAGTGAGATATAAAAAGTCTCTATAAAGGCATTATCTCCTTATAAACAAAGCAGTATGTGTCATTTAGGTAAAAGAAGCACTCCTAAAGGGCATGCATCTTTAATTATTCATTTGCACTGCTAAGAGCCCTGCTGGGGGTCTAAAGCAGATGGTCTATGAATGTGTGTCAAATAAACTGAGGTAAAATACCTTAAACATCTAAAAATCTAATAAATCAAACTAGCATTTTTCCTACATCAAAGTGATGCATGAAATAAAAAAGGGATAATACTGTACTGACTACAGTGAGAATATACCTACCCACACACAACAGGATTGTGAAGAGGTCAGATGATAGTGCCTTGTTCATATCAGAAAATGAAAAGGATTAAAAAAGAACAGTTGCCCAGCAACACAATTTTGCAGTTTACAGTTACAGAACTGATAAGATGAACATCAGGGAGAAGTGTAAAGGGGAATAACTTTTCCCAAACATTGATTTAAGATCAGTTATAATCTTCAATACTTATGTGCTCTCATGTTCTTGAAAATGAAACGGTGACAGAGATAATAATAAGTTGAAAGCTTTTGTGTCACTGTTTAATTCGGTCACTATTTCCACTAAACTTTAAGGGAATTACATGCAGTTGCATCATCTGTCTCATGGAGACTGGTATTCTCAATCATGAAACAACGGCTATTTTGACTTTTCCCAGTTATGAATTTGTAAATCTGGTTGCCTTTGATAGTCCTGTCTGTTGTGTTGTATTGTGCTGAGAGGAACGAGGACTTGACCAACACAAAACTCAACTGACCTTAAACCAGACTGAAGGTGTTAGTCTTATTTTGTTATTAGCCTGCTTTTTTGGATAAATAAGTGTTATCCGTTGTTACGACCCGAGGGGACGTGCGTGGAGGAGTGATGGGGCGACCTCTGTGGCAGCTGAGCCTGTGCTCAGCTCAAAGCACCGGGGTATGGCATTGTAATGACGTAACGTGACAACGAGGCCAGGAGTAATTGGACTAATAACGTGCGCTGAGTAATTGTGCTGATAGGAGAGCAGTATGAGGATGGATTCTGCCGAGTGGGCCCCTGTTGGCACTTGGCTGTGCTCCTGACACTGGCCTGCTCCACATATGAGTCTAAAAATGAAATCCAACCCCCACTGCCCCTCACTATGGAGCTGACCACATCATCACGGCCCGAGAGATGCTGTATCATGCGTAACGCGTGAATACAAACCTTCTACACAATACAAAATATTATCAAACATCTATTGTGAAACTACTCGTGTAGAGAAATAAATAAGTGCTTACCTCTATACTGTCCTCTGTTCATTCGGATGGAGAGATGCGGAGGCGCAGGTGCGGGATGCGAAGCGACGTCCATGAGACACAGACAGAGAGCAATCATCGCACTGTCTCCACACATATGTCAGTCAAATGAAAGCACCGCGACCCTCACCTGTTTTCACCGGGATGCGGCTCTTGTATCGGATGTTCGTCGTCATGGTGCTCTCTTTTGCACGGAGGTTTTTCACCGAAGCGACGTGCTCTTGGATAGCGGCTCCTCCTCGCCTCCAAAGCCCGCACGGATGGCAGGAGAGGCGGGGTCAGCTGTCAGCTCCAAACCACGCCCCCAGAGTCAGCCATTCACGCTTTACGCACGGGGATGAGGAGGGATGAATAGTCTATGGTGATGAGGAGGAGAGATGAACAGAGTATGGTGATGAGGAGAGTTGGACAGGCTATGAGGAAGAGCAGAGATGAACAGTAAAACCAGGAGCTATAAGATTACTGTTGTACGAAGTGTGAAAACAACCCCTCGTGTCAGGGGGTTAGCACAGGCTAGGGGTGTGACTACCTTTCCCTTCTCTGATTGTCCTGTAGAGCTATTTAGACTCCCGTCCCTCATCCCACTTACTTGGAGAATGTCCCACTTTTTCAATATGATTTCAATAAAAAGTGAGACTTACACGGAATCAGTTTTTTCTTTGTCTCACAAAGAACTAAACACTTTTTGGGTATAACCTCATTCTGGGTTGTATTATGTTAGCACTTATTGTTAGACTATTCCAGTCTCTCTGTGTGTTACAGCTGACAAAAGATAACAGGCCTATATATTATTAAAGCACTTTGTGTTGCATTTTTGTATGAAAAGCTCTCCATAAATAAAGTTTGATTGATTGATTGAATATTAGAGCAGTTTCAGCATTTAATACGGTTTTGGTCACTACAAACCTAAAGCAGATGGTATTTGAATAGAGCACCTTTATAAAATGTACCTATGTTATTACACCATCATTACAACAAAAAAAAAAAGACTTGTCCACAAAAAAATATTTTAAATTCTATGAAAATTTATTTCTGAAATACATCAACATCCAATCTACTTGAGGGCACCCTGCTAAGACCAATATATTAGAAATAATTAGTAGAAAATAATACAAGGGCAAAAACATCAAAGACATAATGCAATGGACAGACTTTTAAGAGCATAATACAATTTACTTGTAAATAGTAATAAAATTATGTATATTCAGTGTAGTACCAGTAGTGTACATTTTCAACATTAACATCCACTGGCCTGAACTAAATCATCATGTTATAGCTTGGCACAGAGAACATGCGCTTTTAATGATAATACAAAAATATGGGCACAGTTGTTTCTCACATAATCTTTTTTGTCTGAGGAAAACCATTTTACTATAACAAACATACACACCATTATTAATATCCGTTATTAATTATAGAAAAGTACAAACTGGTTTTTAACCACAACTATATGAGTTAATATTTAAGACAAAAATATATGTGCCATTACAACTCCTTGATAGAAAAAACATGTGATGATACCATGAGTGATCAGTTACTGTAAACATCATAGTGACCTAACACATGGGTGGGCTTTAGATAAGGCTCTTGAAGACTGAAGCTGGGTGGATACAGAACCCCAACCTTACATTTGTGCAGAAGTGTGTGTTTGTAACTGTGGTGGATCACATTTATTATTTTCTACTCGTCCGATTTCATCTTCATCTGCGCCTGCATCTGGGCAATCATCTCCTGCATGCGACGCAGCTATGGGAGAGAAATAAGAAATGTTTATGATCAATCAATACATTTAGCAGTCTGTAAGTCAATTTATTGTGCCTTGACTACAAATACTGAAAATACTACTAATAAGGGTGGGTAATATCGAAATAAAATTAATATCTTTACAGTTTTTGGATTATCATTTTTATTTAAAATGTATTATTACCATTTTTATTTCATGCTCTTTGTTATTATAATATACTTTGATGTGTGCACTAAGTAATTTCCCTTGTGGATCATTAAAGTTTGTCTAAGTTATCCCAAAGCTAATATTAACATATTTTACCTATTAATCAAATTAACCATAAAATTAACAAAAGAAAATGCAAAATTGTCACATTATACCCTTGTTTATTATTGTGTATTTTCTTTTGTTTTTAAAATATAGTATATGATTTAAACTACTACATCAAAACATGAATTTTATTTATACTTGTATATATATGTTTCAATATTTTCTCCCGTCTAATTTACCTTTGATGTGTTACTGAAAAGACAGTGATAGATGATAGATCATGTATCTGTATCTACTGCCCTCTTGTGGCCATAAGGAAGTTATTGTTAAATGTGGCAAAAATGGGTCAGGGTCAAAAAGAATCAGCAAAAAATCTGGCATCAGTCATCATTCATAAATCATTTAATATATTCAATTAATTATATATAGTGACTAGAAGAGCCAGATGTATGTATTCTAATTAGTCCGGCTTTTAACAATCTCTAATTGTCCATAATATATTTGGACCATTTTTAATTAAGAAGTCTATGGCCATCCCTCTGTAAATAAAAGCATGCGGTTTGGTGCAAAGTTCAGATTTCATAGTAAAAAAATTTGACTATTTTTAGTTTTAAGTAGCAATTATTAAAAGTGTATATCATTTATGTTCAAGAAATTTAAGCAATTTTTTGGGGGGAAAGAGGTTTATGAATTGACAAAAAATCATGACTGGTCAATATGAGAGAAAAATGTGATCATTTATAATGTCATATTACATGCTGGCTCTTTCCAAAACTAAGAACTACACTTAAATCTGCCATATGTCACAGAAAATAAATAATTCCCTTACTGCCTACAATATCTGGTTTCACCAGACACAATGAGATACAAATCTAACTTAAACAGCATCATCACATTCCTATAGTTAACTGGGGTCATTCCCACCATTAAAAAGGCCAGGACATTCAGGAAGGAAATTATGCCATATCCTGCCAGGGCATGTTTACAAACATCTGTAAATTAAGCTTTGACTCAAACCACTAGAGTCCTAATGCGCACGCAGAGTTCAACTGAAATATGTTTTTACAAATAGTTTCCACCTTTGTAAAAATAATAATAATAATAACAAATTACACATACCTCAGCCTCTTTCTGTAACAGTATCTGATCTTTATCCAGCACCTCCTCATCCACAGCTCTGTAATCACAAACAAACAATACAATTAAGTCATGATAAGAAAGTCACGAGAAGCCACAATATTATCTTCATTATCAGAAAACGTGCTGACCGGCCAGCCTTCTTCAGTCTCTCTGAGCGGAAGTTTTCATAGTGCAAATCCTGGGTTACCTCCTGTAGGTCTTGCATGTGGGTCCTGCAATGACAAGAACATCAGACACCAACCACTAGGGGGCAATAGAGCTCTATAAACAGTAAGTTACAATGGACTTTGAACCATGGATCTATTAAAATAAACATAATAATAATAAATAATAATGCATCAGTTTTATATAGCGCTTTTTGGACACTTAAAAACACTTTACAGTACATTATTCGTTCATTCCATACTCAGTGGTGGTAAGCTACTACTGTAGCCACAGCTGCCCTGGTGCAGACTGACAGAAGCGAGGCTGCCAATCTGCGCAATCGGCCCCTCCGACCACCACCATTACACACACACACACACACACACACACACACACACACACACACACACACACACACACACACACACACACCACTTTCATACTAGGCAATGAGGGTGAAGTGCCTTGCCTAAGGACACAACAACAGTTTGGTTTTTTTTACGACTGGCGCCCCCTGTGGCACCTGATTTTCCCAGCAATCTCCCATCCAAGTACTAACCAGGCCCGGCCCTGCTCAGCTTCTGAGATCTGACGGGATCAGGCTTTGTCAAGTTGGTATGGCCACGACATAAACATAAACACAGTTCAGATTTAGAGAGATTCAAATTTTAGTTCTTTTCTCAAATTTGGGTAATTTTATCTCTGGAATTGTCAATCTCTACTAATCAAAAGGTAGAGCATTTTGAGCTTTGAAGATGTAGACATACTAACAATGCAGGACTATTCAAACGTGCAAATCAAACAAAACACAACACCAGACATGTTTGTGATTAGGTAACAGTATTATAACATGGCTTACAAGTCAGTTTTGCTTTAAATAATTTTGTGATGGAAGTGGCAAAAGTCGGCTCTAAAGATGTTTTATGGCAGAGGGAACTCACACAAGCATGGTGCGTAATTTAAGGAAGTCATTATGCTCAGGATTCTCCACCTCAACAACACCCCAGGGATAAAGACGGCCTCGGATCTTCTTCCCCTTCACCTCAATCAGCTGATTTGAACCAATCACTGCAAAAGGAACACTCGCCTGGATGCAGGAGATAAAAACAGACCACACAATATAAGCATAAAAGTCTAATTCAAGTACAATGGGTGAACAGGTTTGTACAGTTGGTCATATAGTAATAGAATCGTAGTTTGTAGATTGCTATGATCAGCTCGGGGCTTTTAAATCAACACTGTCTATCAACCCATACTGTGGTAGTAAAAGCATGTTATTTAGAAAAAAGTTCAGATTTTTGGGTACCTAAATATTAAAAAGACTGTTGTGTATATAATGTAGTTAGATTTCTTTAATGTTGTTTCTCACCTTCAGGACTCTGGTCTGTTCCTTAAATTCTTCGTCTTCATCAGAGTCTGCATCGGGCAGCTGATAAATTCTAATGCTGTGTTCTGCAATTTCATCAAGGATCTGAGAAAAAAAAATACAAATAGACAGGAATAATTAAGGACGTTTTCATTTACTACAGAGCCTGGTGGGATTCAAAACATGGGTTACTGTTTTTATTTTAAAGGTGCTCTATGTAACTTTTCTGAAGGAGGGTCTGCCACCTGCTTGTCCACATGGAGCTGCATTTACTTTGCCTAAAATGTTCCACAGTATGGCAATTTAACTTATTCATCTCTATAGAGACAGAGATGAAAACTCATTGTTTTTAACAATAAAACATCTGCTAGTTTTATTTGTCTCCCGTAGGATACATTTCTTCAGAACACAGAGAGCTGCTCAAAAAACCACCCACATACAAGCATCTCACAGTATTAAAACACCAGATAAAACAACCGTGAAACATACAGAAAGCCTACTGTAATTGAATGAATACAAGGTAGATAAAATTAATGTCATACAGTTAGGCCTATATAGCGCATCTTGAGTTAACAGTGATACAGTTCTGTGAAAAAAGACATTATGAGAACATTATGGGACTTATGTTCTCTTTATTCTCATTTTGTTTCAAATTTTAAACCAGTTTCTCTTTCTCGGTTTTTCTGTCTCTACTACTCCCACTACCAAAAGATAAATCTCTTTTGTCAAATGAGGGGGGCTTACACTGTAATAAGTGGTTTAGGCACCTGCTGTTGTTGAAACAGTTTTAATTAAACCCTTCGACAAGGCTAAGCAGTTTGGACACAGACCAAATAAAGACTGATCTGTATGTGCTTGGATCTGTGCTATATCCTGAGATTCTGATTTAAGTTCTGAGCCTATTCTTTAGTGACCGGTGAAGAAACAAATTAAAACAAAGGAGTTTTCCTCTGGGCTTCCTCCGGGACAGATGTCATTATTTGTTATTCTAACCATCAAAGTCCCATTTGACTTTTGTACCCTCAAGAGACGCCTACAGGCAGAGATAATGCTGTAATAATGCCAACAACGTCAAGCACTGTTTTTCTGACTTTTTAGCCACATTCAGGTAATAATGGGACAGAGGTGAGGGGTTGGGGAAGTGGAGGCAAGTTCTTCTATAGAAATCAACTTCTAAACATTGTTATGGCTACTGCTTGTTTTTACTGGGAGCACTATGTTCAAAATACAGCGTGCGTGGGGCTGGGGCATTGTTTAGAAGAGGTCTAAAAACAAACTAACTTTGCAGGAATGAGGTGAGCGTGCCACTGAATCTGAACACAGTTCTCAAACGCACACATTGTACAGATACCTATGAACACAGAGGCTGGATAAACATAAGGCGGGGCCGGGACAATATTGGGAAATTCTGTACTTTTGCAGGAAAATAAACACACAAAACACAATTAGCGGAAATGTTGAACAAACAACAAAATAAATTTAATGAATCACAAATATTTGGATAGAATGAAAAGGGGTGGGATAATAATTATTTCTTGACATTTTTAGGATGATTCTGAACACAATATAATGACAAAGTATAAAAATTTTCTCAAACATGACTGTTAATGATCTTTGCGTTTATAATATACAATTATAACAAAAGTACTGAAATAACCATTTGAAAGAATACAGTTGATTTTACTTTATAATGTGCTCCTTTTGCAACAGTTTGTAACACTGCGCAAATTTCTGGTGATGGGTCCACTACTAACTTGTTTTCACAGAGATGCTATTGCTTTGCCTGGTTTCATGGTATGATATTAAACATATCCATCTAGCATTTATTCATTACGTGTGTTTCTATTGCTCAAAAATACAATAATTTCTTCTGTGAATAGGAGTAAATCTCCACAGGTCTGAATTGCAATGTAGCAAGAGTGCTGTCACTGGTTTGTCTCCTTTGTGATAGACCAGTTTAATCTATACTGTGGAACATAACTAGAAAAAGCAATAATATTCCATGGAGACAAGCAGGTGGTGGACCCTCCAGTAGAAATGTTACGCAGTGCATCTTTAAAATAGTTATTATACACAATTTTCCACATCTCCACATAACCATTTAACAAATAGTCCAACTGCCTGACCACTCACTAAAATTTCACTAGTTAAAACCTCTTGTCTGCAACAATCTAGTTTGAGATTTAGATGAGCCAAAAACTACAAAATGTCTATTTATGTGAATTATTCTATTCCGTAACATGTGCTTAGTACAGCCTGACACCTATAATCAACAGTGCACAGCGATAATCAGATGTCAAAATCACTGCTTTGCCTATATCCCCATCGGCTCCTCCTTAATTTACAGTGCCAAGCGAAAGTCTCTGCTCCTCTGTGTAGCTGGCAATGAGCAGTTTAGATTTTATGACCATCCTGTCCAGCTATAATACCTGCCCCCCCCTGCTTTCCGATGCCCAGTGCTGTTATGTTTGGCTGTAGTGTTGTTTGAACAATGCCACACAAGAATTACCTCATTACTAATTGCAAAAGAAGTTAAAAAGGTTATTTTTCTGCCCAATGTTGGAGGCCTCATTACATTGTTTAACTTGTTAGTTATAACAAGAGGTTGTTTTTGGGATTAAATTATTTGCTTAGAGCTTTTTAATCAACAGGTCTTTAGTCAATCCTGTGATAGTAAAAGATATGACAAATTTGGCTGCCTGTCTCAATGGAGTTACTCCACTATAGCATTAAAATGTTGTGTCTTGAATTAATTCAACTACAGGTACATGTTTAATGCCATACTGTGAAACATTCGAGGCAAAGCAATAACACCTCCATGAAAATAAGCAGTTCTCTCCGTTCTATTTTTATGAACCTAGTTGATAAAAACATATTCAAAATCAACCAATATAAGGAAAAGTTTTGCGTATTTTTGCTATATCACAGCACAGCCCTCGGTTTACATGTTCAGGGTTGAAAGCAAGTGCTGAATCACCATTAGTGTTTACAGTCAGTCCTGATGACACATTTCTAGGATTAGAAGTAACAGCAACCACAACTGCCTAAAGATAGTACACTTGCATGGCTGTAAAAATATATAATTACTGAAATGGGAGATATGCCTCTAATCAGATTTAAACACCTCTGACCAGAGTCCTCCTACTATGAGAAAGACACACAGGACAGTTGCATCACCTCATACTCCCAGGACAATAATATTTACAGGCAAAACTGTGAACAAGTCAAGTCACTAAAACCGCACAATGCCATAGTAAACCTCACTGTATTCGACACAAACACAGATAAAGATTAGCTAACCTCACACTGAAATACAACTGAACAAAAACATGTCATTACACTTATTAGACCAAGGACGCCGTGATGCAATATCACATTTTAGTGAAGTTTTAACAATTACTCACAATAACTGACATGATGATAAAATGAAATACTTACCGATAATTTTTTAAAACATAATTGTTCACATTTTTTATATATATACATATCAAACTCTCTTCATGTTAAAGTTAGATTATATAGTTAGCAGTTTGCATTTATGTTACTTGAAACTGCTTCTAAAATTGTTTCTTAAACTGTTCTGCAAATAGTGCAAAATAGTACTATAGTATATTTTTGAGAAGTTATCCTATTTAAATCGCTGGCCATTGGGTAAATCTCTCTCCATTTTATGAATGAGATAAAACAAACTAATCCTAAGAGTGTTGGCGCTGCATTAAACATGATGGGCACTTTCACAACATTATAATATCAGACTACAGGTTTTAAGAAGTCAGTGCTGGCCCCGCTTCCTCCTTTGCTTTTTTCTTCTCTATGGGGCATACAGTACAATATATTTCCTTCCAAAGTAAATAATTACATAAATATATTTTGCCTGACCCTATCTTAATATTTGTCATTTTTACGGATGGCAAAGGGCCAGACACAATTTTGAGAAATGCCAACCAATGATTTTGTGGTTTATTAATTAACAACGCTATCAACACTATAGTAAATTCATATTACACTCGTTTACACATAGGAGCTTTCAATTTGTATCTAAAAGCTGAAATAAATAAGTAATTTATTTTTGATACACCATAATAAGCATGTTTGTAGCTAATTAAATGACCACAGTAGGGCAATGTTAAGTCAATGAAAAAAACAAGTAGATTTTTTTTTGCGAAGAAAGTGTTTTCAGATAAGCAGCTCTCTCCTGTCTGCAGGGGTCTGTGGGCTGAAGGAGCCCCAACAATGGCTGCTCTGAAGGGGTAAAGGGATTTGGCCCTCCCTCCACCCCCATCCCCTGCACACATAACCAGCCTCTGCCTCATCTGCAGGGGTCTAATCTAGAGTCAGTTCCAGGAAAGAGCAAGTACAATATCTGAGCTCTGTCTTGTTTTTCTATGTTTGAAGCTTTGAAGTGACTTTCCTGTGTGCAGACTACAATGGTTTCATCATACAAGCTAAAAATCCTCTTCAGTCTACCATAAAACAGCAAGATTAATCGCAGTTGAGTAGGTCTGTCATGATAATTACAATATTAACTTATCGTTCAATATATAATAGTTTGAATATATTTTGATAGGGATTTATTGCCATTTTTATGTAATAACACATTTATTGGATACTGTCTATTTAATATTTGATTTACAGGAATTATCTTGCTCTATGTTAGTGGCATAAAATAGTTTTGCTATTATTGTCTATTGCAATATTTCTCTGTAGCAATATATCACGCTTCAAAATTTCTCATCGTAACAGGTCTACAATTGAGGTCGAAATAAATAAATGCCTTTGTGATTTGCCTATTTTTTTAAATATGTTTTCCAACTGGGTGGGTTGAGCAGTTACCACGGCGTAATATAAATAAAAGTGGAAATTAACATTTGTAGTAGATGCAAAGCTTTTAGGCACATGCACAGCTTTATATTATATATTATATATTTTATATTAAATATTATATGGAGACACACATGGCTCCTTCTTCTGTTTGTTATTGATAAAATGTTTTATAATTAGATGCAGACAGCACACAGTGGTCACATTTAGTCACAAAGTGCTGTTTTTACAATAAGTTTAGTCTATGGGGAATAAAAAAAGAGTTAAGCATCCCATCTTAAAAAATAAATAAATAAGCGTGATACTTGAAGAAAGCACGCAAAACTTATCTGTGCTTGTGCACTGAGACTGGTTCTGGTTCTCACTGGACCAGACTGGAATTTCCATCAACAGACCATATCCTTACTGAAAGTCCCAAGACCCAGTAACCCTGACAACAGACGAGCATATGAATAAAGCTGACCAAACACACACACACGGACACACACTTCTATTGTCTGGACCAAGTGGGTACAGTGCGGACCACCCAACTAGGATCAAGGACCCTGGGCTGGAACAATCGGACTGCTCAGGTGACTGTTTGTGTTTAAGTCAGATTTAGTGGTGGACAATGTGACTTTAGGGATTTATCCCACTGGGAGGGCAATAAACCAGTATTCTCCGGATGCCTTATTTTTCGTAGTCGTCAACATTTTTAAAAGACAGTGTGCTGGATTTTATGGTCTTAAAAATAATAACAAACAGAAATTGTTAATTTTAAACAGTTTTCAGCGGCCCAAATGTATTCCTCTCTTTCATGTTTATAAGCTTGTCTCACAAATCTCATCAGGCTAAGCAGACTTGTCCATCACCGTATTTTCCGCACTATAGGGCACACTTAAAAGCCTTTAATTTAGTCAAAAAATTGCGCGCCTTACGATCCAGAGCGCCTTATATATGAATTTATTTGGGTGTCTTAGTACGACTTTAGTAAACTACAAAGTCACACCACTTGCAGCATTATGGCTACCGTAGTCAGCGGTTAGCGGTCTCAGACAGTATTTTTTATGTGTTACAACTGAACAAAGTTGAGAGTTATTGTAAACACGTTAAATAAAGTTTGACTGACTTATCTAACTGTTGTGTTTCATTTAATGATCCTTATAGTCTGGAGCAGTTTATGTGTGAAAAATTTCGAAAATAGACAATTCAATGACAGTGCGCCTTATAGTCCAGAGCACCCTGTAGTGCGGAAAATACAGTATGCCTCTGCTATCTAAGCCTGTCACGATAGTTACTATATCGACTTATTGTTCAATATATGACAGATGTAATATTTGTGGTCATGTGTACAATTTATTTGCAATACTGTGAAATGTTAGCTTATTTTTTGGATATACAATAAGATTTAAGTAAGAGATTTAACTAAAATGTTTAATAAAATCACTTCTATGCCTCATTATAGATACAAACTAAGAATTTGTGTTTCATTCAGCTATTTATTTATTGTAGCTCATGATTTTTTTTTAACAATATTGTACATTTAGTATAGTTTTTTGGGAGGTGATGCTGCTTAAGGGTTATAGTGTCAGCGCATAAATTTGTTTCAGTATTATTGTCTATTGTCTATATTTTCTTCATCAGTACATCGCACATCAAAATTTGTTATTGTGACAGTCCTGCTGCTAACAACAACTGTCATGCTAACAGTGCAATAGTGTCACTTTTCATTTCACAGCTGATAAAAATCCTGATACAGCAGTATCATTTTGACATGTTACATGAACTGCATTTACAAAGTACGGGAAGAAAACTGATTTTATGTTATTACATGAAAAAATTGAGTGTAGCCCTGCCCCAGAGCAAAATTGTGCACAAATTTAGAATAATAATATTTACAGATCATTAATCTACTTTCTGTACAGATCAACATTGTTAGTGGAATTACATATTTAAAATAGACTTAGCAGTAATTGTCTAACCCCTTAGTTGTTGCACAATAAAAACATTTACAGTAATTGGACACTTGTTTGACTTTCTTCTTAAGATGCAAAAGTCAGCCATTTTGTCTGTAATACATGTCTGTTTCTCAACAACTAAACAAAAATTAACAAAACTCTTATGAAACAACTGCCTAATATGTCTCAGTGTTTTACAGTAAACCAACAAACAACAGAAAAACCTGAAACTTGTATTGTCTGCTCAGCATTAGAAAGTGCCAAAGCCTTAACTCTTTTCAGACGGGTTTTACTTTGAAAAGCAGTTATGCAGAGCTCCTATAGCTCCATGAGAAAAGTGTATATTTATTGTTTTACTTAGAGGAGAGTTGCCTGGCACAATGACCCCCACAGGGCAAAGTAAATACGTCACCCTGTTTGAAAGACTGGAAGGAAGTGGTCAGTGCACACTCACACAGGCTGAACAGAGGCCAACCAAATCACCATCACTGTCAGGAGAACTACAGAAGTTAGTCGTCAAAGGAGGTTCAGATATGATTGTGGGTTAATCAGATTTAAAGATTTAAAGGTGCACTATGTAACTTTTCTGGAGAGGGTCAGCAACTTGTTTGTCTCCATGGAGCTGTCATGCATTTATTCAACTATTGGTATTATTTATTGCTCAAAAATATCTTAAAAACAGTCATTCTTACTGTGAATGGGGTAACCTTTCCACAAATCTAACTAACATAATTTGTCTTGCAAGCCTCCATGGAGAATCTTAAGTTTATGGCCACACTGTGGAACATTCTAGGCACATCTCCATGAAAACAAGCACCGAACAAGTTACACAGTGCACCATAGTGATCGTAATTATTGTTTTGTAGAATTACAAAAATGGTGTAGTAAAAAAAGTATAAAATTAAGTTCTGCCCCTAAAAGTAGGGAGCGAAGCCACATGTCTAATGTACAGAATCTTTTTATGTATCTTTTATCATAATTGAGCAGCCCTTTTTGAAGAGTATGGCATTATATGGATGAATGTTGACAAAATCACATTAATAAGACAAAGCTGGACATCGAAGATAGACATTCAACTGGTGGTTTTCAGAGTCTTGAATGGGATGATGTCATACTCCCAGCTGGGGGGCAAGAGCCAGTTTTTCCTATTGATTACATTGTACATTCCTGTGAAATATCCAAAAGTAAAATACACAAATGTTGAGCCTGATCATGTCAATTAGTGACTACACCCTAGAAATCACTGTATTGCAACAAAAAACTTGGTTTTAACAATATTTATTTTAACTGAACACCATCTGTATTAAATATTATTGGCCAAGAAAAACACAGCAATAGTTTTAGAATGAGTTTGTTCTATCAATGCTAATATAAAACCAGATGGTAATATTAGACAAACAACTACTATTATGTGTGGAAAATTTCTATTATAAAATTTTACAACACTAGGCAGTAAACAGATGCAGAAAATTCCTATAGCTAACCATTTAATTCAGGAGACAATTGGTTATTTTTGCCCTGAATGAAAAAAACTTTTATTACCAAACAAAATGACAATAATCACAATACTAAAATTTCAAATTCAACTTCAAAAATAAGCACTATATTGTCCTTTTAGAGAATATAGTCTCTTTTTAGATGATATAGTAGTTTCAATGACCGTTCTAAAAGGTCTAATTTTGTCAGATTTACAACCAATACTAGTTTGAGCATTGATTAATATTTAAGATTTTTCTTTTTGTTTTTTGGACAACTACGCCACAGTGTTCTTCAATATAGAGAACAGCAAACAAAAAGCCTCCCAAAGGTACAATAGTCATTTGTGCTGGAGGAAAGCACCAAAATAAGACAATAAAAGTGAAAGCTGTGCCTGGTTCAGCCTCTGAACAGACAATCACCAGTCTGAATGGGGGATGCACCACAGAAGATGAAGACAATATGTAAGATATGGGCAGCGCCTCCAAAAGGAAAGGAACAGTGGGGTACATCAGTGTGACTATTGTCTTTTGGCAGCAGCTCTGTGCGAGAACAGTGATTAGACTGGGTTCACTGGCTTCTGTGACCTATGGGTCACTTGAACAATTAAAGACTATAACAAAGAATGTTGTTTTAGCATTTGACTTATAAGTATGGAAAATACTGTACAGTAGTGTTGCCATGATAGTAAAATTTCAAACACCAAGAAAAAGGTTCTATACTCACTAGTAATCTTGATTCCATGACACCTTTGTCAGTATAAATAGTATCAAAAGCATGTTATTTTCAACACAAAAATAGGAGCAGGTTTTAAATATTACCATGTGGTCATATACTGCATAGAAGACCATTCAAAACTCTTCAAGAAAAGCCCTAGTTTGCCCTAATCATATTTTTGAATATATTTTGAATATTTTTATACAAGTTTTAGTATGAAGATATGGGATTTTTTGTTTTGTTTTGACAACCTACTGTCCAGACAGAAGCGATTACAGTTTTTGTAGTACACATCACATTTAAAGTCCAGAGCTATGTTCACATAACAAAAAGTAAAGCAGGTTTAGACTTAAGCCCTACACAGGATATGACTAGAAGGTCCCAGACTGAGAGGATCAGCCATTCAATATACCCTCCTCAGGGCAATTTATGAGCTGTAGAGCACAGCGACCTGCTGAAGGAAATTGGCATTAACGCAAATGAAAAAGAGAGGATACAAAAAGCAGAGGAAGAAAGTGCAGAGTGGTTGAGTGAGGCATTGCCAGCAGAGGAGGCCGGGAACAGGCACAGGAAGCACAACTAAAGGGGATGAAAGTTAAACGATGGGAGTTTCATTTGGTTCAATTGAAACACACTGAGCAGCAGGTTGTGTCTTGTCAGTAAAGCAGTTAACACATAACAGGAAACTTTTATTGTTACATTCAAGTGGTTTCCCATAACAACAATAAACATGCTGACTTTTAATGTTCGCCTCTATTGTCGGGCAAACAGCAGTAGATATGTTTACACACACAATAAATTTGATCATTATCTGATTTCTGGAGTTATCTGATTATTAAGATGTCCTGTAAACAGTGATATCTGAAGTGAGTAATTCTTTCTGACCTACCTATACAGGTTTTGACAAGGAAATTTATGCAAACACAAACTAACACAAAGAGAAAATGCTAAATATTTAAAGTGTTATTTTTAAATGTATTATACTTTATCTTCCCAATACAACTGTTACTCAAAAAACTACACTCCACTAATTAACTGGCACAAGTCGCTTGGTTTTTGATTTTAAGAATTATTTTGTGCAGGTTAATACCCACCAAAAATCTGGTTTAAGGGCATATGCATATTGTGAGTTTTAAGCCATGTAAGAACGTTACCTCATCAAAAACATACCCAGAGTTCTGTTTTGTTTCATTCACACGTTTGAGTAACACTTTATTATTAATCAAAGCTCAAAATGATCAGTTTCACCTTATGATGTCATGTAGTGGTAGTTTTAATGTTAACAGTTAACTTTTACCTTTTGTTTAGTAGAGATTGACAATTCCATTTTCCAATAGCCATACCGGTTGTCAAAGCCTGATCTCGTCAAATCTCAAAAGCTAAGCAAGGCTAGGCCTGGTTAGTACTTGGCTGCAAGACCTCTGGGAACATCAGGTGCCACAGTGAGGCGCTAGTGGCAAAACCTGTCATTATGTCCTTTGGCAAGGCACTTCATCCACATTGCCTAATATGAAAGTGGTGTGTGAGTGAGTGATGGTGGTGGTTGGAGAGGCCAATGGCGCAGCACAGATTGGCAGCCTCACTTCCGTCAGTCTGGCCCTGAGCAGCTGTAGCTACAATAGTAGCTTACCACCACTGAGTGTGGAGTGAATGAATCTTGACCTGTAAAGCGCTTTGGGTGTCTTGAAAGGTGCTATATAAATGCAATAATTAATAAAGAAATACATTAATAAATTAATTCATTCATTCATTCCAGAAAATGATTGATTCTACTGAAGGTGGAGGTTAAAACGCAGTGGAGAACTTCTTATTACTACATGACATCACAAGGTGAAACAGAGTTTAATATGCAGGATTTGTGTGTTAAACACGCATGAATGAAACACAACTCCAGGTATGTTTGCGATGAGAAAACAACATTATAACACAACAGAAAATGGTATAATATGGGCCCTTTATATACTGGATGATCTGATTATTCTAGTAATCTCATTTTTACTGTCCATGTAAACTGTATCTGGTACCTATAAAAATACACATATGTATTAAATACAAAACTTAAAACTAAGTTAATAATGTCAGAATTTGTTCATAATAATTGCAGGACATATCAATCAGCTCATCGTCTCTTTGGACTTATTTTTGGCAGGTTCGGTATAATTTGGGCTCTGGACTCAAAGGAAAACCAGCTCCACTTAACCGCAGTGTAAAACAGGAACCAGGCAAGTATAAGGGCCACTTCATTTAATCTGATCAAAATAACAAATACTCCAGCAAAATACTCCTTGGACACAGTCAAAAAGATTAATGGATTTCATAATCACTATGTTCACTTCGTACACTTACACTTAACAAAAACAGGAAATCCCAATATTTCTGTCCTGGTAGCAATTGTCTTATTGTATTATTGGTTTACATTTGTTTTAAGGGCAATAATTTATCAGTGACCTTGGTACTGACCAGATACAATGTTTTATTCCCTTACATTTCCTTTGCCATTAACAACACTTGGCACAACAGTTGGTATTCATGTAATCAGTTCAAAGCATAGACTGTTTATATAAATGGACATAGCTAACCTGCTAGCCACCGTGTTCCAAGTAGGAAGTGTTCATGTTTCCGACTCCATTGACTTGGTTTCCAATTGACTTTACATTGGAAAATTGTCAGCCCTCTTGCATTAAACTGCTCTATATGGTCCTTATTTCTCTATTTTCTCTGTAAATTCTTATTCCAAATATGGAATTCTGCTCCAAATTTCCTCCTATAACTGCTAGCATAGCGAGCTTCATTTGACTGGAGCCTAACGCTATGGGTGACGTCACACTCCCTTAATGCACTTCTTTATTCGGTCTATAGTTCAAACTCATAGTTGTTTAAACTCACTAACTGTTACAAAAATGTGGTGTCATCAATGCAAATCCATAAAAACATCAAAACTCTAAATTAAAGTTAAGATTAAGTCTGTCGTGTATGCATAAAACTTGTGTAATGAATAATTACAGCTTTAAGTCAGGAGTTACTGACAACAGGAGGGTTGGACTTGAATCCCTTGGAGACAAAGAATAATCGTGCTCTTCTAATTTCTGTGGACTTTATCTGAGGTTAATTTAGGATAACAGATGTTTACTTTTGGCATTTAGATAACATTTATATAACTTAGACTTGCAATTCACATTTTACAGCTAGTCTTAAGGCTGGTTTTAAAATTACAAAATGGTAAAAATTATAGAAAGTAGGGGTGTGCAAAAATATTGACATATCTATATAGCATAACACTAAATTTGCTCTTGGTATCATGGGCTGCTGTGTTGTATGTATTTTTTGGTATCTTTTAGCAATTTTTTGTAACCACACTACAATTTTGTTGCTTATTTAGTGTAAGGAAACATGTTTATATAATACACTTGACATAATCACTGTTTTGAAGATTAAAATATATTCAAATATTATGATAAAATTGCATCATGAGCCATGTATTGTATATCTAATCAAATCTTGAGGGACCAAGTGATTCCCAGCTCAAAATAAGCATGTTTAATAAGTAAATGAATCACTGGTAAAAGCAAAATTACTCATTTTAATGTAGGTGCCTCATTAAAGAATGACCTCCCAGACCTTTTCTGTCTACTCCAAATCTCCTGAAGGTTTTCACCTCATTCTTACCTTAGCCTTAACCAACCTGGTCAGAGTGTAAGATGTAAAATCCACATTCAGCAAAAGTTTGATATATTAAAGTTGTCTCTGTAACTTTTTGGTTGTGGGTCTGTCACCTGCTTATTTCTTTGGATATGTCATTGCTCTGAATGTTCCACGGTACGACATTAAACAGTTCTACCTTACATTTTTCAATTACATGTGGTTTTATAGCTCAAAATATCTAAAAACATGCATTCTGACTGTGAAGAGAGTTGCCTCTCCACAGATCTGACCTATAACTTGGTGTGGTTTGGTCTCCATGGAGATAGAAAGGTTTAATACCATAGTGTGAAACATTCCAGACAAAGCAATAACATCTCCACAGAGAAAAGAACTTGACAGACCCTCCACCAGAAAAGTTACACAGTGGACATTGAACAAAAAATCTCCTACTACTTCTAAAAATCCTTGTTAGTTTAGTATAATTTCTACCATGTGCTGCCTTTCTGGGGGCCACAGTTTTGGACTGTTCCTTGGAAAAGACACTGAAGCCCCCCCTCAGCCCCAGTGTCTGGGTTCACTGTCTAATAGAAAGTTACAACAGTTGATTGCCAGTGCCTAACAGAGTGCCCAGTACAAACTCTGATAGTATAGTTACGTGATACAATGGCATGTGTATGTTATTTGTCCCATACCCAGAACATGGTATCAATGTTTGGCTGTTCTTTATAGGATCCCAATAGCAGAGGAAAAAGTCATTGGCAACTAAAATGGACAAGGTTATCAGCTGACTGTATTGTTTAGAGGTAAGTACCTATAACATAACACAGAGTAGTTCTTCCTCAATGATCGCTGAAGAACGTGTAGGCAGACAGTGATATATGGCCTTAATCCAAACAGGAAGTATCTGGGACAGGTTCAGATGTTCTCTCTATGTTCGTACAAGTATCTTTCCAACACTTATCCACCTACGATTTCCTCTTAAACCAAGTCCCACCCTCCTCTTTACAACACCCATGAAACACATCAGGTTGTTAATAATAAAAGTTACATAAAAACGCACCCTTCGCTTCAGACGATCCCTCTCCCGCAGCGTCAGGGTGTCAGCCTTCGCAATGACTGGGACAATGTTGACTTTACTGTGGATAGCTTTCATGAACTCCACATCAAGAGGCTTTAAACTGAAAAACAGAAAAAGGAAAAAAAATCAATACTGAGGTTGAAATTGTGTGCTTCCAACAAATTCCCAGTTAGCCCGATAGTATACCGATGGAGACTTGTTGGCTAAGACGCTAACTACGTACGGAAACAATCACTACAAAAATTTCAGATGTTGAACAGTGATAAAGCTATTTACCACAGTTGATACTCGGCAATTAATTAAGTTATCTTCTGTTTACTTTTTAAACTACAATGATAGCGGATTTTCCCCATTAATGACTAATTGATTAATGCATATTCCTGTTCTTTTTATGGACTAAAATTACAATTGAAAAGGAAAATTGTTAATGTACAAAGCAGAGTAAGGTTCTAAAGTTTGGCTTGAGCTTGGCACGTTTCCTCTTAATGACCAATCATAATGTTCTATTTGATCTGATTTAGTCATAAAAGGAAAAACAAATGTCTTAATTTCATAAAATGACAAACTTTTAAATGTCTTTTAATTTCGCAAAAGTCAAAACTCTTCTCTGAATCATTTTTGAACTTGAATAAATGATCCCAAGCTGATCATTGACATGTTGAAATTAATTTAACAGCATATCCCAAAAAGACCAAGATAGAACCACAATAAATAAACAGAGGTGCAGTGTAGACTTACCCATGTCCAAAAGGAGATATGAAGTAAAAGCAGCAGTGCACTCGGTTGTCAACTATGTGTCTTCTGTTTAGGCCACTCTCATCGTGAAGGTAACGCTCAAACTGGTTGTCAATGTACTGTATGATGGTCTTGAAGCTGATACAAGGAAAGCACATATTATTCAGTCTAGGTGATAGAGTTAAGGCCGCTACACACTAGAGGAGAATTTGCCCGATTTCTCCAATTCGGGGAGGTGTGACCTGACTGTGTCTTCATATATGCGATTTTGATGCCGTTGCCCTCAACATGTGTCTGGTGTCACTGTGATTCTGAGCCACACTGTCATATGGTAACCACCAAACATCAGCAACACTGCGTTAACAGCCAATAAAACAGAGCATAAAAAGTAAAAATGCGAGAGTAGTTCCTCATGTGTCTGTTTACATCCATGCAGTACACGGACCAGGGTAAAGCTGCAGATTAGCGATCAGAGATTTAAAATCTCATAAGACTCTCCGCGTGTCAGTGTCACACATTTAAATATCGTTTTTTAAGACGGAAAAATCCTGTAATGTGTGGCAGCCTTTAGGAGATATACACATTTTATTCCAGATCACGGTAACAATTTTGTCACAGTATAATAATTTATCATGTAAAAATACTTTTGGGAGGAACAAAGTGCACATTGATTGAATCCACTTGTCAATCACTCATGACCGACTCCTGACCAACAGGAGGAGTGGGTGGGGAAAACTATCAGTGTTTGAGCATAGAACTGCATTAAACAGAATTCCTGAACCACAATGAAGATTTCACCAAAATAGTATGCGAGAATCAGGTCAGTATTACATTTTTATCATTATTATAGACCTAATAGATGCTCAGCATTATAATAAATATAAAAGGAGGTCATAGAAAGGCCAGTTACCTCCACTTACAAGGGAATAACAAAAACACCTAAAGGACATGTTGACAGAGGGAATGCAAGGGGAGGATAGGCACAGTAAGGATAGGGAGTGTAGAATGAAACTGGAGAGAGGGAAGGAGTAAGGGAGGGAAGGATAGAGAGAGAGGGAGGGATAAAGAGGAGGAGAGGGTAGGATGAGACAGGACAGGAGGGATTGAGAAAAGGGAGAAATCAAGAGATACAAAGGGTAAGAGAAGCATCAGGATCATGCAGAGTGGGTTAAAACGAACATTTTAAGACCAAAATGATGAGCCTGACAGCAGCATTTACAGAGAGGGATGACAGTTTTTCATTATAAAGTGAATTGGAGCCAGAGTCGATGCAGTCGGTGGCACCTATAATGCTGCTGACATCCTATATGGAACGCAACAGCTAGTGTGTTATCCATGTCCATTTATATATACAGTCTATGGTTCATGCTGATTATCGTTTGGTCCTTGCTTGAGCCCTGTTTAGTCTTGATGTAGACAATGATTAATTTGGTCCTGTTGTAGCCCTGGTTTAGTCCTCTTCAAGTCCAGGTTTAATTTCATGTTTAGACCCAGTTTTCATGTGAGAAAGCAGCCTCAACAGACACCCACCCCAGAGCTGTGAATAGTACGCACCAGTCTTGGCTGTTGATGGCATCACCATACCCTGGAGTGTCCACAACAGTGAGGCGCAGCTTCACTCCTCGCTCCTCAATCTCTACTGTGGAAGCTTCAATTTGCACTGTCCTTTCGATTTTCTCTGTCAAAAATAAGACTTTGTTAAAACAAGCAGAGACAGGTCTAAGCTAAATTATAATGAATTATGGCCATAGGATTGAAATTTGTTTGTTTGTTTGATTTAGTTAGATAAAGGGCTATTGATATGATATTTTCTGAGCTATCTTATAATGTTTCCTCTCACAAAGCTGGAGTTGTGTTTTGTTTCATTCAAACATGTTGAACCACAGACTGTACATATATATAAATGGACATAACTAACGCGCTAGCAGCCGCGTTTCAAAGATAAAGATTGCATGAGAGCACTTTCGGCTTTTTCTGACCCTGGCTCCCATTGACTTACATTAGAATATTGTCGCCCCTCTCTATAATTGCTGCAGATCTTGAACAAAATAGTGGGAAAAAATTTCCCACTATTTTGTTTGTTAAAAAAAAAAAAAAAAAAAATCCTATTCAAAATATAAAGCCTGGCTCCAAATTCACTCTTGTAACCGTGGTATCAAGAGTTTCATATGAGTGGCGCTGAACGCTATGGGTGACGTCACACTCACTTAGTCCACTTTTTTTATACAGTCTATGCATTTAACACACAAACCCCGCATATTTAGGCTCACTTCTTCTCTTAAACAGAAAACACACCTTGTGATGTCATGTGGTAATACACAAGTGCTTTATTGTGGTTTTAAACTCAGTACTTTCACTTATCAATTGGATAATTTCAGCCTGGGAACTGCCAGTCTCTACTGAACAATAAAGAAATGGTAGTGGTTAACCTAAACACTACTGCTTCATGTCATCACAAGGTGGACCAGAGCATCCTTAGGATCCTTAGGACATAATGCAAGGTTATTCAAACATGTGTGAAAGAAACAAAACACAATTCCAGGTATGTTTATAAAGCGGTAACAACATTCTAACATGTCTAAAATATTCCATGAGTCAGTTTGTGTAATATAGAAGCTCTTTATAGAGAAAAGTCTAACAATTCTATAGAAAATTAACAATGTTGTACAATGCTCAAAAGGTGTAACTAGAAGTAGAGATCAGTATATTCAGTTTTCTGGGTGCTAACTTTGGCCATATGAGTGAGTTATATTTACCATCTATAATACTGAAACATAATTAACTTTAACAACAGCTTAATGTAAAAAAGCTAGTTCACTAAGTCTTGATTGCCCAGATGAGAATCAGCTAGTTGCTGAACAAAATTCTTGTAAAAATATTCTAAAATAATTAGCCTAATAACAAAGAAGATGAAAATAATTATTTTCTTGCCAAGTCTTACCCCGTCAAGTATTAAAAGGGGAAGGGCCACATGTTAAGACTAAAACATTCCCAGCATTCCTATTGAAATGATGCTCTGCTGGAGACATAGGAGCAGACGAGTTTCCATTATTACAACGTGCATATTTGTGTACCTGTGTATTTGTGTGTTTGTGTGTGTGTGTGTGCCTGTGTGTGTGACTTTTACCTGCGGCTCCTGGGATGTAGCGTTCAGGATACAGATCAGTGAGAAACAGACTGTTTATAAGAGTGGATTTACCCAAACCCGACTCCCCTAAAAACAAAAAACACCTTTGTGCTACTGTGTCAAATCATGTTAAACACATTATGCTTTATTCTAGTACAACTTAGTACTTATGTATATGATTATTCTACATTTTGTTCATTGTAAACTGCTAAATTTATCTGTAACAGATTAGTAATAGATACGGGACCATTAACTTGCAGGCGATGTCATAGTTGTATTTCACCTTTTTTTTAATTACTAGAAAATGGCTAAACATATACAACCATATCAACAACTAATGACTAGGAAGCACTATAATAACGTGTATACATATGTACATACCTACATACATAGGTACAATACATGCATACATATGCACTATAGTGAAGATAATACTTACCAACAACCATGAGAGTAAACTCAAACCCCTTTTTCACAGACTTGCGGTGCACTTGGTTTGGAAGATTGGCAAAACCCACATAACCAGTAGCATCTGGTAACTAAATGAAGGAAACAGAAATACACTTGATTGTTAAATTTGTGACTTAGATTAATGATCTTGAGAAAAACACTGATCTCACAGGTTTTTGTAAAATTTTTATGTGTAACTACTAGAAAAAGATTAATGATGATGTCTATAATTGTGAAACTCCTACAAGCAATAAATGGAGCATAATGAAACACTTGTATTTATACAGGATATCCTTTCTGGATGCCTGCACAAGTATGTTTTCAAGAGATTACAAGAGCAATAGGTCATAATCACCATCACATTGAATAGTCTCACCATCTTAAGTATGTTTACCTACGGTTGCCTAGAGTGGGATGATTCAAAACTATTGCCAATACACAAATATGGGATTTACAGCTTGTCCTACATGCTTTGTTCAATAAAGTTGATACCTGCTTTTACAGGATAACCAGGCTGATGCTGTAAGGCAATATAAAGCAGTGATTCTCAAAGTCGGGCCATATATTAGGGTCCCTATCCCAAACATACAATGATTTGATGGATACACCAACACCAATTGTAATGCCATTGCAAATGATGATAGGGGGTCCTTGGCATATTTTCATTCCAGTGAGTGGTCCCTGGCCTCAAAAAGTTTGATAACCCCTGAATATGCTTTAAAATAGAAAGAGTGACTTTATTTAAAACATGGTTGCAACTGTAGCATAATTATTTTAAAAGGTTTTTACATCGAATCAGAATTAAATGTTTTGATTTACCTTTCCCTTTTCACCCGACATGGCGATCTGTCTGAGCCTAAGTGAGAAACAGATCAAACCAAACAAATTAGTAATTAATATTCACAGTTCTTCAATCTAATACAATTAAAAGTATTGTAAACATTGTAATTGTATATCACAATGTTACTGAAATATGGGAATAATAAAATACCAATGGTGAAGCTTCCTTTTGCCCATCTTCACAATATATTTTGTTTCATTGAGTATTTACACGTTTAACTCACAAATCTAGCTCTTATATCTAACAGAAAACACTTTGTTCCACCTTGTGATGTCATCTGGTAAGACAGGAAGTGCTCCACTGTGTTTTTGAACTCCATACACCTTCACTAGAATCATTTGGAGGAATTCAGAACTGGTATTGCCAGTCTCTACTGAACTAAAGATAAAATGTTGCTGTTAACTTGAAAACTACCGCTTCATAACATCACAAGGTGGAACAGACCATTTTGACCTTTGTGGATGTTGACACACTAATAATAATGGGTTACTCAAACATGTGTCAATGAAACAGAACACAACTCCAGGTATGTTTCTGAGGAGGTAACATTCTAACATTGCTTAAAGTCACAATAATCAATCTTGCATAACCTAGGACCTTTAAGACTTCCAAGCTAGACCAAAGCAGTTTCCATTTGGGCTTCAGAGTGAATTGGAGTGCTTCAGTTCAGTCCCTCTACAGGCGCTGGCAGACGACAGCAACAGGCCCACTTGATAAATTAGCCCCATAATGACAGATCCGGAAGAACTGTGCCTGTTTTATCGTGAGCACACTGGACCATGGCAGGTGGGGTGTGATAAGAATTTGCAAAGAGGCCATGGACGTGTGCAGCCCAATGGTGATGGACTTGTTATACAACTTTTGTTAAGAATCTCTGGACCCCATTTAACCTTTAGGTATTTTATTAATTTATTCAACAATGATAACAGATAAACAAATATGTAAGAAAGTGGGCAAAGATGGTGAGTGATGACAGGGTGGTTTCATCAAGTCCACTATGAGAACAATGGTCGTTTATCGCAGTAGTTCCTGAAGCTGTTCCTACTTGAAGCCTGAGCAGTCAGAGTTACACGCGTCTCTCCGCTGCTCCCAGTCAGCACCAAGCACGGCTAACGCACTGAGCTGGTCCAACCATAGAGCCATGAGAGCCAAAGGTCAAAGTTGAAAGTGTTAAGTTCAAACTCAAGAGCTGGTTCAAGCGTAATTCGTGTTCAAGTCATAACAGTTTAGTTTGAGTTTTGATTGTGCCAGTGCCTGCAAGTTTCCAAATACACTTCTCAAATGATTTACATGAAAGTTGTTTTTATAGGTGATTAAAATCCTGCATTTGGCCCAAATAGTGGCGCTACAGTAAATCAGATCTACTTCCTGGAATGGAGTGATGTGTGTTTTCTAAGGTTTTATATTTAATTTTCATTGGAACATGGAAGGAACAAATGGTCAAAACCCACTTTGGCTCAAGTAATATTATAAAAAAAATAACCCTACTAATCACCAATAAAGACATTACATAGCCAAATAGCCAGTACCTTTCCTGGGTAGTTTTTGAAAGATCTGGGTTTATATCCTAGTCACAAGGCAATTCCTATGAAACATATTAAAATTACATTGTATTCTATGCAATTCAATTATTCTACATAATCGTGGTACTAGCATAGCATATTCGGCATTTCCTTAGTACAGGGATTGAGTTTCAAAGTTTTAATAATAACAAACAAGGCTATATGTTTAGGTTAAATGTTTTGCAAAAAATATTTACTGAGATTATGTACATGAAATTCGAGTCGACTAAGCTCTGCCAAAATTTTTGCGCGGATGCCCAATTTTGATTATTTTCCACAAATTCTGTAATTAAAATTTCCTACAAACTCATCCACAGCCCCTTTTTGCCACAGACTTATGAGAGTTGTGTAGTCAAATTTTGTGCAGTTATCTCTTCACAGTACAGTGTTCAAATCAAGCTTAATGCATACTCTTCAGGCAGTAGTTCAGCAAAAATAACATATCAGCCTGTGTTGAATTTTAAGGGCGATAGCCAATATGCTACAGAACTCTGTCAATAGATGTGAAGCTATTTTATGTTGCAAAGGACATGATCTTAGCCTATTTATCCAGTCAGCTTCAGTCAATTAGCAACCTTGCCATAGCAACCAACAACTGAAAACAGTACACACTCTTTTGGATGATCAAGAGTCCCCAAAATGTAAATTATAAATAAGATGTTTCTTCTACATTACTTTTGAAATACTGAAATTCTCCCAGTGTGGGACAGATAACTGTACCCAATACCCATATATATCAGTATATAAATTAATAAACAGGACAGGCTAACGCAACCATTTCCATCCACAATCATAGGGATGTAACAATAACACTAACTAAACTGTGAACATGCTCCTGTTTTCCTCTTAAAATGTGCTGACAAGATTTAATCCAAAGAACTAAGAACTAAGATTTCAATGTGCTAAAACAGTTATTTCTTCATGTAGTCTACACTGAAATAGAGAAAAGAATCATGGTCTATGTAGTTTCCTCTGTTTATTTTTTAGCTATTGCTGGCCACTACTGTTCATTTAAGCAAAGAGACTTGTAACTGAATATATTGTGATGGTCCACGATATTATTGTGAGATGTCTGACAATATGATATCACAATATTTCAGTTATAGTTACATCAGTACACAAACACACAACCAGTATTTTTTTTTTTTTTTGGAGTGAAGATATTAATGAAAAAAGGTAAATTGAGCCTCTAATACTGTGAATAATGGCGATTTAATAGCTGCTTACGGGTCAGGTACATGGCTATCAATAACAGAAGAATGGGGGAGATTAAGCGGTTTGAACTAAAAGAAAATGCCACCTTAATTAAAACACAGTTCTGGCATGAATGCGTTTAGATTTGATTTATTACCTGGAAAGAAGCCATAAAAGTGAAAACTGATTAAGATGGGCAGTTAGAGCTCCCACATTGTGAATATTAGGATTAAAGCTACACTTAATAATGTGGCACAAATAAATGTGCAACTCAACGGAGATCCCACAGCCAATGTTGGGTAGGTTACTTTTAAAATGTATTCCCCTATAGATTACAGATTACACACCCCAAAATGTAGTTTGTAACATAATCCATTAAATTACTTAAGGTGAGTAACGTAATCTGAATACTTTAGATTACTTGATTTGCTGTAGAGAAGCAAAGACGAGGAAATCTTCACATAAGAAGTTTTGTCTGCTAAAAGGAAATGAAAAGCCCAGACTTTACTGAACCAAATTAAAAATATTATTGATAGAAGAGGAGAAGACATGGTCCACACAGCATGATTTAGTCCTGTTAAATCCTGTTTAGACCTGGTTTAGACCTGGTTTAATCCTGGTTTAGTCCTGGTTTAGACCTGGTTTTAGTCCTGGTTTTAGTCCTGGTTTTAGTCCTGGTTTTAGTCCTGGTTTTAGTCCTGGTTTTAGTCCTGGTTTAGTCCTGTTTAGTCCTAGTTTAGTCCTAGTTTAGTCCTAGTTTAGTCCTAGTTTAGTCCTAGTTTAGACTTGGTTTTAGACCAGGTTTAGTATTGGTTTGGACCTGGTTTAGTGTCTGGCAATTAGTGGAATTACCGAGAAAAAGAAAAAAAGGGAATAGTCCAAAATGTGAAAACAGGAAAATACCGCTTTGTAATCCATTTATTTCAACAAAGTAACTGTAATCCAATTGCCACTCACTGAACAAGCTCCGTCAGCTAAATCTGTAACTTAAAAACAAAGATGCACTGTGTAAGTTTTCTGGTGAGGGGGTGGTGTGCCACCTGCTTGTGTTAATGCTAGTGAATATTAATTACTATGAGCAGGATCTGTCCACAGATCTGTCTTGTAACTTGGCCTAATGGTGGCCCCTGCTTGTCTCTTGAAGATAGAAAAAAATCTAATGCCTAACTATGGAATATTCCAGACAAAGCAAAAAACATTGCCATGGAGACAAGCAGGTGGAAGACCCACCACAGAGGATTTACATAATGCACCTTTAATATTAGATGGAACCTTAAAAAAACAAAAAAAAGTGTTCAAATAAGGAAGGAAACAAATAATTAATGTCTTCACTGTTAAAATACAATCGAAGTTGGATGATAATTGTTCAATAGGAGCAAGGTGCCTCCAGATTACAGAGCCACTACAAAGTGCCATTGTTTCTCTGTTATTGTGGGACTGTCTGAATATATAATTTATTTTTGCCATTGATCTTTACAAAAAGATTATATAAAAGGTCAAAAGATTACTCAATCTGAACACACAATGGCAATGATGCAGACATCAAATGTGAAATAGCTTTAAGGAGGATTACTATTCATTTTGAAAGCTGGTAATAACAGAGAGTATGTATTTTCTACTAATATCGTCCTGCTTTAAACGATGCCTTAATCACGAATGGACAGAATAAAGTATTAGACATGGATAATTTTAACATAATTCAGTGGTGTGTTTACAACCTGTGTCCTGTAGTAAAACGTATGTCTGTATATCTAAATAGAGTACAAATACTTTTTATAAAAAAAAAAAAAAAAAAAAAAAAAAGTAGCCAAAAGTCAATACGCTAAATAAATAGCCAACTGGAATTGAGAAATAAGGCCCCCACCACACCCAGTCTCCACAGTGGGTCCTTCAAAATAAATAAAATAAACCGTATTTTGTCTACAGGTTAAGAGCTCTTAAACAGGATGACCCATCTTTACAGTCGATGTTAGTTTTATTATAAAAAGTAAAGTAATCCACTGCAGTTTCGCTGTGCTTGGTCTGGGAAGCCTATGCCAAACTTTAGCAGCAACAGTTGTTACCCATGTTGTTACCGCGGCTGGTGTCAAGTTGCTGTCAGACCGTGTCACACTGGCATACACAGTCTTTCTCTTATTTCTGTGACTTACTCCGATAACTTGTAAAAATGAACCAGTTGCACGCGCTTACCTGCGTGTAACTTTGAAATATTATTCACCAACAGTGGTCTCCTCTCGCCGCTGTCCTGAAGTCCCAGCCCAGCCCAGGAAGGAAAATCCGGAAATGATTCCAGAAAGTTCGCCCTCCTCTGGCTGAGCTCTTCTATTACAAGAGTTATCAAGATCATACTGTCCAGTGCTCAGGTACTGCATCAGTGCTACAGTGGAATATGTGGACGAGTCAAGCATGCCTGATCCAGTATGAATGTATGAGCATTTAAGCGTCATATAAAATCCACATGTTTAAAGGTCACGGACTAAGCAAATATTTACATTAGAAATAAACTATTAGAGATGGGGTTGGGTGTAAGATAAGATAACAAGCCAAATCATGTCTGCCTATTAACATAACAATTAAATAACTTAATTAATACATTCTCTTTTTCATCTGGTCCCTACTTGTTTGGTGCGCAATCATACAGTGATGAGGAGTAGCCAGTTGGCCCATTACGCACGACTTGGGCAAGTAAACTATCTGTGAAATTGATCACGTAGGCTACAAGTTATATCCATGGCGTGTCTTTAAGAGACCTTGGACCCCCCCTCCCAAATGCCTCACTGTCTATTCGCTCATTTCGTTGTAAATAACTGTTCAAACGCACAAAGGTTTCTGGACCGCTTTGTTCAGCCTCGCAACTTCCCAGCACTCTCATTGGTCCTCTGAGGATGCGGTCGCAGCTGATTGGACTAAAGTTTTTTCTGCGCTCCAAAACACCCCCCACCTCGCAGAGAGGCTATTCGTGGTCCGATGGTACTGTGGCTCCAGTTGTTTTCACATCACCTCGCTAACAAAGACAGTAGAGCTGTGGTTCCCTGTTTCTCTGAAGCCTGAACCATGTGCAAGTAACAAGGAGAAACTTTTCTGGGGACAGAAAGAATCATTATCTCGACAACACATTACTTTCTGTAAAAAGTGTCTTTTACTAAATTTGGATACGTTATTTTCTGTTGGAGCAATATGGTGTCGGCCGGTTTAGAGATCCTGGGACTGTCGCTGTGCGTCGTTGGCTCGCTGCTTGTGATGGTCGCGTGCGGACTCCCCATGTGGAAAGTAACGGCTTTCATTGAGGCCAACATCGTGGTTGCGCAAACGATCTGGGACGGCCTGTGGATGAGCTGTGTGGTGCAGAGCACGGGGCAGATGCAGTGCAAGGTGCACGACTCTGTCCTCGCGCTAAGCCATGACCTGCAGGCCGCCCGGGCGCTCACCATCATCTCCTCCGTGATGGGAGTTTTGGGGCTGATGGTGGTTATCGCGGGTGCGCAGTGCACCAACTGCATCCGCACAGAGTACGTAAAAGCCCGGGTGGTGAACGCAGGTGGAGTCATTTACATTATCAGCGGCCTGTTTGTGCTGGTTCCGCTCTGCTGGATGGCCAATAACATCATATCGGACTTCTACAATCCGCAGGTCCCCGCGTCAAAAAAGAGAGAGATTGGCGCAGCACTCTACATTGGATGGGCCGCAACGGCGCTACTGCTCATCGGTGGAGCACTGCTCTGCTGCTCGTGTCCATCCGGTGGTAATTCTGGATATTCAGCCAAATACGCACCAACCAAAAGAACCACGCAGAATGGAGAATATGACAAACGGAATTACGTCTAGCGACGCGTCAAGACCAGACGCAGCTTCTTAAAAACTTTGTTTAAAATGCCAGACTTTATTTTTGCACCTATTGAGTTTCTCTGAATATATGAATTACTGGATGCACCTCATCTGTATTGACCACTTGCTCTGGACTAATAATTTTGTACTGGACATTTGACAAGGACTTTGTTGTTACATAAACGAGTATCTTGTATAGGTACTTTCGTATGTCATCCAAAATCTTAGTTATGAATTGTTTACGTTTGTATGTTTATAATGCAGATGATCTGTTTTCAAATATAGCCTAGTCTTTTGCTCTGGTATGCGTTGTCAGCACATTGTTGTACAGTAGTGCACTCCTACAAAGTGCAACTTCCGATGATTATATGAACGTAGCAAAAGACAAAAAAGGAAAAGCGCTCGCACGCGTAATGCCTTAATTGGTCATTTGTACTGAAGTAAACATTGTAAGTGGACTAAAGCGCGAAAGTTGTTTTCTTTAAATTACAGTCGACCTGGTTGGCATAATGCGTGACTACTTTGGCACCCGCGTAATTCATTGTTCCTGCAGTTGGATACTTTCTCAAACTTTTAAATAAACCATGTTTAATGTTGATGAAGGCTCATGATTGCTTATTCACATGTAAAAGATCCAATTCTATTTCCTTCTCTAAAATTAAACTGAGCATGTTGTCTAAATACATGGATTAAGGAGTGACATCAAGGCGTGTGACGGTCGGTGTCCTGCTTGGCAGTGCGTAATGTCTGTGTTCCCACCATGATTCCACATACCCCCACGGCGGGAGAAAGTATTTTGGTTAGCCATAGAAATCCAGATGACAATGCCCTTTCTGAAAGAGTGGGGCTCTGCTGTTCAGTTCACAATACTCCAGTACCCACCACCCCTTTCATAGCACCCCCACCCGCTAGGTCATACCCAGTGAATAGCGTCCAAATTAGTGCTACGCAGAAACTTCCCGTAAGTCAACGGCTATATATTCATCAGGCACACACAAAAACTTCTTGTACATCTGAACGCGGTAAATATGGATGTTGGCCAGTTGCAATAAACAACATATTATCCGTGTTATAATTTGTTTCTATTGTTTCAGTAAATAAATAGCCTACAACAAGTAATATGTGGCTCATGACTGGATTTCCAAAGATTACTTGTTTTGCTGGTCACTTAAGAATCTTAGCAGGTCATATGACTTCTTAACAGAAACAAGGATTCTATACTAATGTAAGTGTGTACAATGAAACTTTAACACACTTTTAATAAACTTTCAAATAATAATTGTCATTATATGCTATTTTAAGTGGGTATAGCTGATTTTAAAAATCACACTGAACTGACAATTTTTTCTAGCGTTCCAATAAAAAATTGCCATTATGGGAAAATATAGGTGTATTGTGTATATCCTTGGTGAAGGTTTTGCCACTTGCTTGGTTGCTTGCTTTGCCTGAAATGTTGCTCAGTGTGTCATTAAACCTTTGGAGACAAGCACGAGACACCACAAGGCAAGGCAACCAACTACTGTAAGACTGCATGTGTTTGTTTTTTTTTAAGTATCTTTCTTTGGGCATTAACATTGAAATACCAGATTGAGAAGTTACTGCAAAAACTTCTAGACAACTCAATAACATATCATGGAGACATCAGAAAAGTTTGAAAGTGAATGACATTAAAAATAAATTACATCAACATGCAATAATACATTTATATTTTTATTTTTAAAACAAGGCAGGTGATGTAACGTTTATAGTGTAGCAGCTTGCATCTTAACACATAGCCAATTTTGTGAATCAGTTTAAGATCAGATTGATCATTTAATTAGTATTTTATCCCTTAGTCTAATTAGTCTGATTCTCTATTTCCAGTAATCCAGTGATTTCTCAGCAGCTCTTGTATAATTATCTGTTAACAAAGGTCCGCCCGGTCTGTCCCAGAGAGAAGTTTTTGTCTTTTTGTTAGTTCCACTCCTTCAGTCGTCTTGCACAGTGACGAAGCGCCGGCCGGCTCCGTGTGGGGGTGTGTGCAGAGTTGGGGGTGCACCTTTAAAAAGACCCACAAACAGAGAGGCAAACAGGGCCAGCAACGTCACTCAATGGGCACTCTCCATGGAAACCAGTTGGGACCTGCAGTTGCCTAGTGACATGAGCCTATAATGTGGTGGTATGGATGCAATAATAAAAGGCCTGGGAGCTGACATTCCAGCTGGCCACACTGCAGTCTGGAGTTTGCAACAAAGGTTTACATGGTCCCTGCAAAAGAGCTGTCAGTGCATAAATATTGAACAACTGCAATAAACATAACAGGTACTTATAGGGTAATTAAAGATAAGATTTATTGTCTCAAAGTTGGAGACATTTAAATTTGACATGTTATATAAATAATTCACTTCTAAATGTACATGAAAAAGGAACAAACAAAACTCAAAAAAGTTCTGCATTCAAATTTGTACTTTGTACAGTACTAAAATTGTCATTCTACTCCCCATATTCACTTAAGTCTTTAAGGGTTTCAGTATCCTATGGTGCCATTTTGAGGTCTACTGACCACTCACAATGCTTTGTACTAATAGTTCTATAGCCCGAGTACGGGCTATAGATTATCACAGGTTGTAGCAATGGGCCTAAATATAAATGATATTCAGGAATGCTCATTCCTCTGTGATTATGTCACTGAGAATCTCATAGACAAAGCCCATACCTCCACTTCACTCTCTGACCTCTAAACTTGACCTGCTGGGCCTCAGGGGCTGCGAGGACCGCTCCACAGCTTCACTTTCTTTTAGCATCTGATTCAGGGTCAGACAGAGACCACTCATGTCCCAGATGTGATGTCACCAGTCCACAACCTCCTTCTCCTTTGATCATTCCCATGGTATGGCTCGACTATTGACTATGACCATGATTGTGACTATTTAAACTTTTTTTTTGAGTCCCATGTATGCATAATATAACCCTCCTTTTATTATTTTCTACTATATTCTATGTGTCAGTGTTGTCCTTTGTATAATACAAAAAATAGGCCTTAATGCCTTGTGGAGCTTGTTTCAATCTTCCAATAAAAATATTTAAAAGAAAATATTTTAAATTAAAATGTCATTGTTCTATAATACATAGTTCTTATTTTATTAGATAGATTGATAGATAGATACCTTATTATCCTGAATAAAATTCATATTTCAGGCAGCATACAGTACATAATACAATACACAATATAATATATAACATACATGTATATACATGTATCAAATTAAAGGCGCTCTATATAACTTTTCTGGTTTCATAGTGCACCTGCTTATATAGAGATAGTGCTTCTTTGAGAATAAAAGTTTATTTTACTGAAACACAATGGGTTTTGGGGGAATATGTCATTGAGTGACTCAGCCAGCAGCAGGTGCATAAGAGCAGAGGAGTCTTTACTCATCCACAGTAAAGCCAAGAGTTAGCAGGTGTTAAAGGGGGAAGACATGTGTGTATGTTTGTGCAGTTAAAGACCTCATAAGGAACAATGGTAGAGTCAACATGTTGTAAAAGGAGATCAGAAAAAGACCTTGCTCTTTCTCTTGTTTGTGACACATTTTACAGCTCGTGTTGTGAGTCACAGGTTTTACACAGGCAGGTTTCCTGTGCAGTGGACAGTGGGACGGGAAACAGGAAGGAACTCAGAGGGTGTGGAGGGGAGGGGCAGCCTGGGCTCACTGTGTGCTCACTATGGAGATTTAAACACAAAGGGATCAAATGCATTAGAATACAGGGCAACATCTAAGTACCGAAGACACAGCACTAATTGAAATAACACTTTAATTTAAAAAAGGAAAGTGATCAATAAACATTAAAGGTGTAACCTTTCTCATGATTCATCACCGGTTTCTATCTATGTACTACAGAATGGCATTAAAGTAGATCAGAGCTTTTAAACATGTTATAGTTGTCTCCCCTTATGCTTTCAAAGTTGTATTTGGAGTGATTCAAGCATGTTTAAGCAAACATTAATCACTTATTATTTTCAAGACAACATATTGTTGATTAACCCCCGTTTTCACCATCACCGATATATGCCCACTGCTCTCTAGTTACTGCATTCTCTAATTTTATTTTCATAACAGCTAATACACATAAAATTCAGCAGCATTGCGTAGTCATTTTAGAACAAATGAAAAAAATCAGTACTTGCTGACTTGGTGTGCAGGTAACCACTGGAGTTAATGACTCTTTGACATTTTCTGCTGTGTCTGTATTAACTTGTTTTAGATGAATCTTATGATTTAAAATGTACAAATTATAATATAATGATCCACAGGTATTATAGATTATAACAATATACCAGGTTCAACGCAATATGTGTTCTTTAAACATTTCCTGGAGCCAAGCAGGGGACACCATCAGGGCAAGTTCAATGTTAGATCTATGGAAAGGTGAGCCTGCTCACAGTGAAAAAAAAAAAAAAAAAAAAGGTATTTCTTTAGCAATGTAAACATGTAATTGATTAAAAGCAAGATAGATGAGTTTAACCATCTCCAAGGAGACAAGCAGGTGATCTGCCAGGCTGCCATCTACTTGTCTCCCATCCCTTTCAGAAAAGATACAAAGTGCAACTTTAAATATAACCACTGCCCTCACATAACCTGAAAAGATTCACCAAGTATTCAATTTCAGCTCTAATACGACACAATATTTAGATATCGGGGCATAATATCTGTAACCACATTTATACAGCACCAGATGAAATGTTTTTCCTAACAACAAGACAAATATAGTGCTTCTGGATGGTTTAAGCATGGAAATATGCTGATATGAGGAGTACTCCTTGTGAATGCTTGTTTAAATGACATCATTCCAGAGTTCTGTAAATCTTATTACCAGAACTAGAGCAGCTCAAAAGAAGTATATTGACTGTTAAAGAAGGCTAGATGGAGCAAAGTGGTGACTGACAATCCACCACTGAGAAGATGATGACGCCTGGCAGCTTTAGGAATGTCTGGGGCGGATGGGGAGACATTTCTGATTTGGCACGGTTGGCAACTGTTTACAATGTTTATTCAAAATCTAGTATTGAATCTTGACCATTAGAGTTCTTTCTGTCCCCCAGGTGAAATAAGGATCTGGCTAATCAGCTGGTATGCAAACAAAACATCAACCGGATTTCCATTCTCATTGTAGCATCTTTCATGGATATACTTGTTGTCCAATGATTTGTGTTAAAAGTGGGCAATCATCTAAGACCATATTCATAGAGCTGTCTTAAATATGTGCACATTTGAATATTGAGTTTAGTAGCAAGGTGTTGATATTTGTGCACTAGAGTGGTTGATTTTAAAGTTTTTTCACCTTTGCACAACAAGCACATTTTATCACAGTTCTGGTGGATTGCAAAAATCTGATTATGGTTTTGAAATAAACCCAAAATATCACCCACACTTAGTGTTTTATCTCTGTACTGAGATGGTGTATTTTTTTTTTTTTAAGAAAGTAGCATTGCAGAGGGTGAGATCTTGTATGACTGAGCCACCTACCACAGAGAAATTTATTCATAATATAAGCTAACATAATACAACACACAGAGACACACACACAAATACACACCCATGTGCGCACACGCACACGTACACACACACGCGTGCGCACACACGTGCGCTGGACTTAAATTAAGACCTCTACATGGGCAGTTGGGGAATGCAAACCTCTTTCAAGTTCAACAATTCTATATTCTTCTGACTGCACATGACCAGTGCTTTCCTCCTTTTGTCGTGTCTAAAGGACCTCCACAAGTAAAGTAAGTGCCTGTCCAGAACTATCCAATACACAAACAGCTGGATGTGTAATATTAGTTCAGCCTCTCATGAAATAAACAACTACTGACCTTTGAAAGGGTCCTAGGATTAGGTGATGTCCAATACCAATCATGAACTGATCAGATTTGAATATAATCTTTTGCTAATTTAATCTGCAGGTCATTGATGGAAATGGAAAATTGCCATAATTTTAACAACTATCAACCTCTATAAGGCTAAGAGGATGTCATTGGCTGTTTAGATTTGGCAGTTTGACAAAAATCTAGAAAAAATCAAGAGTCAGGGGTTATTTAAGGTACTGTTGATAACACAAATGTGTTAATCCGTATCATTATTATCTTCATGACCATAGACCTGTGAAAAGCACCTTTGTGTAAATGGAGCTCAGGACACATGAGTGCGTGAGTGCCTCATAACAGCCCCTCAGCACTGAGTTTGTGCATGTGTGTTTTAGCGCCACATTCCAGGGACCCAGAGCAGCGGAAAGGCCAGTGGCCCCACTCACCAAAGGTGCACCAGGGGGGCGGAGACAGTGATTGATGGAAGAGGAGAGAGAGAGAAAGCTGTGATGGGCTGGACAACTCCACACATCAGATCTCAATATTTGATCCTCTCTTTATTTTATCATGCAGGCACCATTTCTTACTAATCTTCATATTTACAAATATTAGTGTAAATAAAATGCCTAAAATAAGAAAATCAATAAATAAAACATAACTTCAATCTTCCTTTATTTAAGTATTGATTATTTTGAGTTCAGACAGAATATACATTATAATACTTGACATGCGGTGTGTGTTTTGGTATATTCTCATAATTATTAAGTTCATTTTATTTAACTTATTTTATTTGCGTTTCTGTCTTACTACTCTTGTACCACAGCTGCCCTGCCTGAATCAGACTCACACAGACATGGGTAAATAGGTACCTAAAATGTCCCAAAACTAAATAAATTTTTTTTTAAAGTCCAGTCTTTCATTATTGTATTCTGTCAGATCTTATTTATTTGGTACAGGATCCACCATCCCATATTTTCCATGAATAATTTGTTGAAACCCATACTGCGAAATATTTCAGGAAATGCAATAACTTCTCTATAGACACAAGCCCTAGACCAGAACAAATAGTACCCAATGCGCCTTGAAGAAAAGATTACAAGTTCAAAGAGAAATAACAAAATGTACAGGTACAAACACACAAAAGAGAAAGTAATAAACCTATTGTATGATTGGATGAAAACAATAAGGTAAGAGCAGGGCTTCTTAGAATTTGTGTTAAGTTATGACGCACAACCTTTCTGGTGATGACAATGGGGAATTTGCATTGATTTCCCTACATATGAGTACCCCAGGGCTACCAGTCCATTTGGTTGTTCCTGTAGCACACCACTTTAAGGTCATGGCCCCATCCTGGAGCAGAGGGGATAAGGATCTTAATGAGGCCGTAGAGAGTAGAACAGACCGCACCTTTCCAGTCAGCAGCACCAGCAGGAAGACTGAACGTTCACATGTGGACCAAGGTTATAACCAGTATTGTTTACAATTATTCAGATTTTCATTTGATTTTCATGTTACCATTCTCAGTTAATCAGTTACCCCCACCCTCTTGTCAAAGAGTTTTTTGTAGCCTTGCCTGGCAGTATGGCTTTATGGTCTGTAGAGACAGTCAGATGACACCACTTGGCCAACTAAGTCAGTCAGTCTGTGGAGGCAACACAGCTCACAAAAATGTATGATTATAAAGTTTTTTAATGAATGTCATAGTCTGGAACATTCCAATAACATCTCCATAGCAGAAAATAGTAGTTACACATTATCAGTGTTGGGGAGTAACAGATTACATGTACCGGAGTACAAATTATGAGTAACTGTATTCAGTTACATTTACTGTTTCAGGGAGTGGTAATTGGATTACAGTTACTTTGTTGAAATAAATGGATTACACGGTGGTATTTTCTTGTTTTCACATTTTGGGCTAAACCAGGACTAAACCAGGACTAAAACAAGGTCTAAACCAGGACTAAACCAGGTCTAAACCAGGACTAAAACCAGGACTAAACCAGGACTAAAACCAGGACTAAACCAGGACTAAAATGAGATCTAAACCAGGACTAAAACGAGGTCTAAACCAGGACAAAACCAGGTCTAAACCAGGACTAAACCAGGACTAAAACCAGGACTAAACCAGGACTAAAATGAGGTCTAAACCAGGACTAAACCAGGACTAAACCAGGTCTAAACCAGGGCCAATCTGAAGAGAGCAAACATGAATTTTCAGGATGTGGTCATGTAGTTTTAAAAAACATGACAATATTAAGTAATCCAAAGTATTCAGATTACATTACTCACTTTAAGTAATTTAATGGATTACGTTACAAACTACATTTTGGGGTATGTAATCTGTAATCTGTAGCGGAATACATTTTAAAAGTAACCTTCCCAACACTGCACATTATACCATTTATCAGGGGTGGATGTGATGCCACCAGGCCAAATTACAGGTCAGATGTGAGATTACAGTAAGAATGCATTTTTATTAGCAAGTTCAGTGCCATAGTGTGGAATATTAGAGACAAAGCAGTTATATTAATGGAGACAAGCAGGTGGAGGACCCTCTACTAGTAAAATGATAAAAATGGACCATCAAGTTTTCAAGTTTCAACTCAACAACTATTTGAAGCAACATAAAAAGAGATCAATTGGGATCAGCTTCTGGCCCAACCCAAATGTTACTGCCAGAATCCCACTCTGCCAGGTATCTGATTTATGACTGGAATGAAGGTGGGTAGATTTCTAATAAACTCCCTGTAGCCCCTTACCAATGAAAAACCCTTAACTTCTGTTACTCTAAGGGCCAACTGGTTTCTAAGAATATTGCTCAACAAGAAATGCTAAACTGATGAAAGATCTGCTGCCAAAAAACACCTAACAGAATTAAAACCACTAAATAGCAACTTCACTTTTCAAAATGAAGTTTAAAAATTATAATTCAGTAAGTGCAGTCAGAACATAAAAGTTTATTAAATACATAAAACATCATTCATAAAAAAATGCAATTCTGACATATAAACGGATAAAAGGGCAATTAAAAACATTTACACATATACAAGTACAGAGACTCCAGACAGAAGTGTTTTCAGGACAGTAGAGTAATAAGTGCATCCAGGAACTTGCTTCTGTCCTCCATTTTCAGCTCAATTACTGCAAGAAAAAAAAAAATCTAAATTCCATTTGTCAACTTTAATTGCTGAACAAGTGCACCACCTAGTGTCCAAACATCATAAAGTGAAGTGAAGTCTTAAAAAAAATTCTGTATATTGAGAAAGCCTTTCTGTGTTAATTTCACTTGCTTGAATTAACTCAACAGCATAATGAACCATTTCACTTACTTGAAGTGTCAAAGTGGTTGTGCAGAGTTCTGGAGCTGGTGCTCTCTGCTGCTTTCTCAAAAGCTCGACCGAAAAAACTGAGGAAAAAAAGATTTATGTTATGCTTTTTATGCTTAAGTCATGAGAACACACACAAAAGATTATGCATATATTTTTCTTATGTAAAAACACAGACAACATTAATAATTACAACACAATTCTGTTAATGGATGACATGTTCAATCTTTTACTCCAGCACCTCATTTTACAAATAAAAAGGACTCACTTTTTCTTATCTGATGTTTCCGATTCTGGTGGAATTCCAGCCACAATGACAGTTCCCTTTTCGATATCCTTTGGAGCAGCCATAATCAGAGGCAGCAGTCTGCAGCGTTTATTTCTTGTCTGATTCACATAAACAAAATAAGTATAGTGGATGAAATTTTAAATGTGTATAGTCTTAAAATGCTTACAGATTGGACAAAAGCCTTGAGGAGGTACTTGCAGAGCAGTGTTAGCGCCAATGGCTTTGAAAAGAGCTTCACATCGGGAGTCCCCTATTAAAAAAAGAAACAGAGGTTTAAAAAAAAAGATTGAAAAAATATAATTTACCCGTTCACGTAAAATATTTGTAATAAAGTACCTCCATAAGATAGCAGTAGAGGAAAGGGCCCTGGGACAGGATGAGGTTCGTGCAGATGCAGCTTGCCACAGTTTGCTGAATCGCCATCAGCTTCTTTTTGGCCAAGTCAATACCTGAATGAAGTCTTTCAAGGTTACTTCTGCAATAAATAAATAAATAAAATAATAGTTTATAAGTGCCACTATCCTTTTAAAAGGTTTTATTTTTATCTCACACACCTGGACAGGGAATCAAGAGCTTTAATGAAGTTATCGCCGTCATTCTCGTCTTTCTCCGTGCTCTCCAGCACAGCAGCTGTAGCATGGACCATGTCGCTGGCCAAGAAGCGGTTCTTAAACCCAAAGTGGACCCCAAATGTTTGGATGCGGATGTCCTTCATGCTTTAAAGAAAATAGGGCCAGTCAGAATCTATTTTGTACAACGGTAAATTATTATAACTGAATTAAATATGCACCCGTATTTATTGGAAGATTCTTCAATGATGTCCCTAAGATTTTCTTTGATTGATATGTCCATGGAGTTAAACTTCTGCCTTACTTGCTTGAGAGGTAAACTGTAAATGTTTTGTTAAATTAAAATAAACAAAAAAGAAAAAAAAAAGTTGTACACAATATCTTGCTTGTAAAAGTTGTGAACTCACCCCATGTCAGCAAGAAACTCCTGAAGCTTTTTCTGCCCATTGAGAGTCCATAATTTGAAATTACACGTCGTGTAACAGGAATTACAGATGCTTTCATAAAGAGACCAGTGCTGGTAAAGAGTAAGACGTAGACTAAAGATATTTGTTAAAAAAAAAAAAGGGCAATATCTTGAAAAAAGGCACATAGGTTTTCAGACAATACAAACACTTGCTTCATCAACACAGGATGTGCAAAAAGCAAAGGATACTCATATTCAAATGATATTCTCATACAGTCGATGGAGAGAGAGTTTTCTTCATCTTCATTTTTGTGATTATGACGAGACACATGGCGTTGTAAAGTAGCAACATCTGTAATATACTTCATACTGGAAGAGACATGTTTTTATGTAAAATCCTACAAAATTGTACTTGATCATGGATGAATAATTCTCTTACTGTGTGATTTTATCATGAACCCACTGATCTGTGAGACCAATGATGGACCACCTAAAAAGGAAACATTTGTAACCTTTAAACTTTTTAAACAGATAACATCTATACAGAATATTTAAAAAGGCAACATTTACCAGAGCATGTCTTTGGTGTCTTTTGATAAAACCCAAGCCAGTTCGAAAAACATCATGGAAGCCTGATGGAAAAACAAGGACAACTGACAAACCACAATCTAAAGAAATATTGTGGAAGTGCATGGTGTTCCTTATGAGCCAGAACAGCTAATTTTATCTGTTAATTTTAGGGCTGCACCAACATCGATATTGGAGATTAGCTTCTTATATTAGCTGTATTGTATCAGTTTGTCTGATATTCTGTTTGGCCAAGTAAATAATCTTGCTACATATTTTTTATAGGACCAAAGTGGACCCAGACTGTCTTATAATGTTACTTAAAGGCTAAATAACAGTTACAAATAATAATAATAATAATAACAACAACAACAATAACAATAATAATAATGTTTTTGATGGTGATACTGGGTATGGGCTGATACAATATTATTTGGCTTTAAGTAACAGAAAAGGCTAGATATGTGCATCTCTTTAATAATTAATAGTTAATATGACACTCACAGAAGTCCCATGATATTCATACTGCTCATAATCAAAGAGGATTTCCCTTCTGTAAAATGTAAGAAGAAAATGTTTAATTACATATACTTTGCAAAGTACTGTAAGAAAGTTACCAGTACAACCTTCGTGCTTCCCACTCCCTCTTCGCTCGTTGTCGTTCAATTCTTCTTTCCATTGCACCCTGACAAATATTAAACAAAATATATCACTTTTAATGCTACGGCACGAACACTATGCAGTATTTTACATGCTTGAACAAACCTCATCAAATCGTTTCCTCTTGCCAGATGGTTCTGAGCCTTCATCACTCTCATTCCCAGAATCATCCTCTTCCTCCTCTTCATCTCTAAAGATATCATCATAGGAAGGCACACCGAGGTCGTCGTCTTGTTTGATCAATAGTTTCACCTTAAGAATAAAGTCAACGTAAAAAACAAACAAACAAAAAACACGTATACAAAAGCAGTTGGATAGGAAGTTTCTAGTGATGAAGTTAACCTGGCTGTCATTGTAGACATTGACCACATCTACTGGCCTGTGGGTGTCACAAATAAAAAATATGGTGTCATCGTCAGGCTGCAGCATCTCAAGGAGGTCCACATTAGCTCCACAGTTAATAAGAACGAAGTAGCGAAACTAAAACACAAACAGAACAAAATTAAAAACAACTTACTACACTGTGTGATCTTCAGTTATCCAGAAGAAGGACCAACCTGTTCTTTGTGCTCAAGGAAAGCTGTGCCTAGATCCTGCCATCCAGTAACAGGCACCAGAGTGTACTGTACTTGATCGCAGTGGAAAAGAGCCTACAAACAACGTGTATAATTTTACCTTTGACGAGTGGATGAAAGAAATTGCGAATTGTGTGCTTATGAATAAACAACGTATAACTAGGCCGGATCCTTTACCTGTAATATCTTACAAGCGCAAAGAGCGTCAATATCTGCTGCAACGAGGAGGGCAACTCGCTGGAAAATCAATGAGAGTTATTCATATTATTGGACCGCGACTATGCGCACGACTGTGGATAAACAAATAAACTGCTTACCTGGTTGGCCACAACTTCATAAAATTCCTTTCTAATGTCCGCGATAAACATTTTTGATTGATCTGTCAATATAAAAACGTTCAACAAAACTTAAAAAAACTATAAAATCGGGCCGATGTTAGTTTCGCTTAAAGCGGACAGCTCCTGGATAATATTTGTTTCCTTGTTGGAAATGTGGCGCCAAATCCGCGCGTCACGTCCGGCGAATCACGAAACGAGCTGTGAGTTACGTCATACGCCACATCAACGAAAAAAAAAGTAAGAAATAATTTAAGACTTTATTAAGAAATTCGATCAATAATTGGAAATAGTTGGAAGAAAATAAAAACCATTGTGAGGAAAAAGCAGCTTTATATCAATGACCCGAAAACACAAACCTCACCCATAAAACAATGTTATCCCATTTCAAATGGCATAGGCCTATGTAAACAAAAGAAAATGCATGATATATGAAATCATAACACAGATGAAACATTTCCCAAAAAGAAAAACAAATGTATGTAAACCGAACATTCACACGTATTTCAAAATGGTATGAAAAGAGGTAAGGAGGTAAAGAAAGGCAGCATGCCTGTTTATAACCTTGTGCATCTTTTTTTTTGTAAAAACAAACAGAAAATAAACATCATTTTGTATAACAAGACATGTTAGAGAGCATACACTAACATGCAGTGCTCTTCATAACAATGTATTACAACAAAGTAGAAAACAAAGGCACAATGTTTTGTTTTTTGTACTACTTTGCCTGAAATTTCTGTAATTTACCTGTTTAAATACTGACCACAGCAAAGTTGCATTGACCTGTAAAATATGTTATGTCAATATAGAGCAATATCAAATACGAATCAATTATAATTTCTTCCTGGCTCAGAAAAAAACAGTCTCAAGTGTTATCTAGATCAAGGGCTGCTGTGCTGACCACCTGTGAACAGGTAACTGCATGAAACAGTGCTACATAAACATAAGAGCTTGGATTTTGGACTTGGGTTCAGTTCACAATATCTGGCATTGATCTAACAATCAGAACAGATCCCTAATCCAGCATAAAAAGTACATTTTCTGTTTGCATGTAAGGATAAAACACTAATTGCACATTTGCAAGATTTTAAAACATTGCATTGATGGTGTCTGGAAATGATTAACTTACTCAATAAGCCTGGATGTTTTATACATACTGTGCATTGTACAGTTCAGAAAAAAATTATCAGTATTAACAGTGTAAATTTGAAAAAAAAAAAAGGAATTGCGTAAAAATAGAAATATACATTATCCACAGCAGTGGTTTTACAGAGGCAGAGTGTAGCTGAAGTTGGTTAGCTTGCGTTCCTGTGCAGCTGGTACATTTTCTCTTTGACACAGAGGCCTGTGGCAGTCAGGCTCCTGAAGAGCAGGGTAGTGCTGTCTATAGCACAGCCAGGCAAATGCAAGGCCCAGGATCGAACCAACCAAAACATCTGTAACAAATTAACAAGTAAGCGTACATTATTCTATGACTGAACTGCATAACATGTTGTGTTATTTCTGACCTTGCCAGTGGTGTTTGTAGTCACAGGTTCTGGACAGGGCAATCATTGTTGCCAAGAGTAAAGGGGTGAGGAAGGCACACAGACGCCATGATCTGCCCTGTCCTGTTGGAGTGAAGCAGTGCAGTTTTCCTGCGATGTAGAAAGAGGTGAACCCCAGTCCTGCAAACGCAACTGAGAGAAAAACTTGGGGTGATTGAGACATCCTGTACCCACATCTTACGAGCTACCTTCTCTTCAACACATTAGAATGATGTAGCATTAATAGGCCTTACATGAAGAATGTCCACTGGGGAAACTCTTCCTGCCCTCGATAACAGTGTCAGGGTCGCCACTGCATCGCAGCTCTGGATTCTCAACTCCATCTGGGAAACAGCGATAGTAGAAGTCTGGTCGTGGCCTGCATACAAACCAATGCACACAACAATAAATGGATCATTTTGGAGCCATAGCAAGGGGTAGTAAGTACTCACTGTAGCACTTACCTGCCAACAATCAACTTGATAACATTTGTGAAAACACCATTTAACACCAGAGTCAGAGTCAGAGCTGAAGACAGGTCATGTGAGAATAACAAATAAAAAAATAAATACAAAACAAAACCAATCAAAATATACAGATTTTAATTGACTCCTACCAAGACAAGATTCTTTCACATCTCCCTTTTGAGTCTTCTTCATGACTGTGAAAGTCATGATCACAAGAAGTGGGGTGAAACAAGCCATACTCTGGAAGAAAAAGTTTGTGTTTGATTACCTGCATCAAAGAAGGGAGGATGATAAAGAAATGTTTTTGGAACAATATGACAAAAAGATATGGGATGATAGAGACTGACAGGGTATATAATGCGATGACCTACAAACATATGCAAGGTGGGGACATGGTCTACTTCAACGTGGTGAAATTTGTAGAGCCACATTTCTTCTGCTTGAATCTGACGGGAAAAAGGAGGAAGCTGCTCGGTCACACTATGAACAGAGCAGAGCAACTTTGAGTAAACAAACTTAATAAGTTAACAAAGTTATAACACACCTACAAATGCAGGTGCAGGATGAACCATTGTGATTAACTCACAGAAAAATAAGCAGAAGTCCGATGCGGACTAAAACCTCTAAGAGGAAACCATCAAGTCGTCTCCTCTTCATTTTTGTGTACAGGCTGGTCTTCTTTAGTCATCAGCACACAATATCTTCTACAGTAAAAGTACAATAATTTGTAAATCTTTACAGCATGTTTAGCCTAATTCTATCATTATTATTATCAACAGAAGATTTGGGGTAAATACTACAAATAATAAATAAATAAATAAATAAATAATAAATAAATAAACAAAACATAAGGAATACAATTTTAGCGCATTTGTGGCTAACAAATTGTTTCTTACCTATACTTTACAGGTTTACATAGCTGTGAACACACGCACAATGACCTTGTAAGTCTATAATAGTTTTGACAGGTGTTTGGTCAGCTTGCCTTTATATAATGCTGCATCAGTGTAATTAAAATTTAGTTTGACACTAATTTCTATTTAATGCAAATTCTTGTTTCCGCATTGTAGTACAATTTAAATGCCGAAACAGAACAGGACAACAGAGCAGCGGCAGTCTGCTATATCAAGGATTTCAACAGAGGAAGCCTACATGCTAGCAACATCTGTAAACAAGACATCTGGCACATTTCCGCATTCTACAAAGGACATAAAAAAGGAAAAGAAGAATTTAAGAGACGATGAATTTCTCACCATATTTGTATATTTGTACAAACTAGGCCCTGGTTTTTCGGATCTTGAGGAAGAGTGAATCACCTGAATGTGTGAAAGATGCAGAAGAGACGAGCATTACGTGAAGATAACGCAAATACTTCCGAATAGACCCTTTCAAAATAAATGAACATACAAACTACAAACCCTACAAGTATACATTTTTAAATTTCCTTTATTTTTTTAAATATAGCTATCCCTTCAAGTAATGCCTACATATTTTCCTAAACTGGTGCATATGTGTTTTATCTGATGTGCAACTACATAAAACGTGATTTATTCTAGAGATACACTGGGCTGTAACACTATACACTACAGTCTATGGTGAATACACAAAGGTTGCTAAAAATGCCACGTCAAGTTCACGCTCGCCGCAACGTTTGGCATTAAAAGTTGCCTGGCAAGAATGGCAGGCAACCTTAAAGGTGCATTATGTAACCTTTTTGATGGAGAGTCCGCCACCTGCACGTTTCCATCAAGATTATATTGCTTTGTCTGAAATATTCCATCCCTTTACCTATCTTGCACTTCTACAGCTGCAGTTTTATTGCTCAGAATTACCTTTAAAAAATCATGCTGTAAGTGGGGTCACTTCTCTACAGATCTGACCTGTAACTTGGAGGACATCACCTGGTTGTTTCTAATGTGGGGACAGGTTTAACCCATACAATGCACCATTCCAGACAAAGCAATACCATTTCTACAGAAGCAAGCAGGTGATGGACCCTTCCCCTAGTGCACCTTTAAATTGGTTTGTGCAATTTAATTTTAAATACATAAGCATAGGAATTAAAAAGGTCTTCAGGAGGAGATCGTGATTAGTCAGAGTAGTTGCAATTAAATCATACATTAGTCAGCTGAAAAGCCCACACTGGAGTCATGAAGGATGCCAAGTTTTTTCCCAAAGACAGAGAATTGGAATACTGTTTTATAAAATGTTATGTGGTGTAAATTTGGCCCAGGACAAGTTTCACTGAGACAGAGTACACCTTTATTAAAGTCAAACTTCAGGCATGTCTGAACTCTTCAAACTCACTTTAGAATGAAAAAAGACAGAATCAATATCTTCAAATAAAAAGACAGTAATGTACAAAAAGAGTGTCGCTGCAACACTCACACACATTAAGCAGAATTGTACAGGCAAAAGAGCACGCGCACAGTAACATGATCCTATGCAAGTTCAATGCAAACTATTTACAAGATTTCAACAATATGCAGTATGCTTTAACACAGGTTAAACAGTACGTATGCAACATGTTTTGTGTTCATCCACGTTTAAATTGAAGCAACACCAAGAGATAAATATGATCCCAGTTACTGTAAGTTATTTTACCATAAGTAAAAGAGATAGGTGCTTATAAAGATGTTTATTTATTATTTCAACACTATTCCTCTGCCGACAGCATGACAAACGTAAAGACAGGTTTGAACATTGCACAGAAAGACATCACAGTGAACTGAAACATGCCCTGCTTTGACAATGGGGCTGCTCTTTAAGTGACTATAAAAATGCGAATTGAGTAAAACCTTGGGCATTTAGAAAACCTTCAGGTTGCATAAGGGACACTTAAATCAGACTAAACATGCACTATTTTCAAAAACATGTCTGGGCACTATAACAATAATAAACCAACAAATCATTCACAACACAGTAACAGAAGTTAAGTGTAAAATAGGCATAACAATACTGCTGTTGCATCAACTGTGATGGACCTTAGAGTGGCACCAAGTTGTGTGTGCAGACAAAACAAAAAAGGCTGTCGGGTATTGCAGAAGCTTTGTCCAAAAGTAAAATGTTGGCATGTTTAATATGGCAAACATAAATGAAATTAAGCAGATCAAAAACAAACTAAAGCTACCAGTGAGGCATTGTTTTGAAATGCTAATCACAAACATGACTGCAATGACGTCAGCTCTAAAAAAAAATAAAAATTCAAGTTTAGTTGTTTAACACAACATTTCTTTATGTAACATAAAAGTGCCTTCAAAATTCGCCCAAGCGAAAAGAACTACAAAACAGAAAAGAACAGTCAAAATGATATTTTGAAGTTACTGTTTTAGTACAGAAGTGTCCACTTCTGCTAATATTAAGTTAAACCGAAGTAGCTGCTTACGGTAGTCTATGATTCTTTCCACCGTAGTGCCTCCATTGGTTCAGATATGTGGCACATTTTTCAGTTCCTAAGCCACTACCCTTCTTTATTCAAAACTAAACATTTTAATAGTTCGGTTTAAACACTGTTTTAGGGCAGAAGAGGACACCAAATAGTGCCATTTAATTGACAAGGCAAACACTTGTTTGTCAGATAATGAGTCAAAGAGTGAATCCTAAATTGTACAAATTTGTATCAAACCAAAAAAAATTAAAAATCTACATTCCTACATTGAACTGCTTTGAATACCAAAGATTAAACCAAAATACATGAGCAGCACCTTATACGAAATGGTGGTGGAGTCCTTACACCAATTATACAAAACGGAGAACTGTATGACTACATATAGATTATGTAAAACTCACCATTTTAAATAGTGTCACTTACACCTTAATGGAGATAAGAGACAGATTACTGCACTAGTGTCTGAAAAAATGGTACAAAAGACGGTGCATTGAATACAAAAGATTTTGATTTGACAGATGAGCGATAAAAACACTGTACATAAGTTTGCCTTTGTACACGATACTGACTTGTGTCTGTATAAAGCCCAACCTAGTTCAAAAGAAGTTCCTCAGTCACTGTCTGCAAACATCAAGGGCTCATCTTTCCTGTAACACATCATCAGACCACCAGTCCCAAAAAGCTTAGGCCACTTTTCCCAGTACCACGCCTAGCGCCCAGCACGCTCCTGGTCAAGAGAAACCGGTAACACCACAGTTTAAGTCCCGACATGAAGAAGAGGTATCCATTTTAAACACCTATGTTATATATCTGTATAAGCATGACCTATCTAGGTGTTCAGTATCAAGCAGTGTGAAAGTGCTATTCAGAAAAGTATGGCGAATTAGAAAGGGAAAAAGAAAATAAAGCAGTCACAGTACACACAGTTACTGAATGGGAGTGCATGTGAGCAGTAGTTTTAGTGCAGCCAGAATCGTGTGATCCTTTATGCTCATTAACAATACTTTGACAGCACCAGTTTTCACTATCTGGGCCCTTCAGTCTACAATGGTACTATCAGTTAAATGTATGGTGGAAATGAAAAGGATTTGTTTTAAAAAGACACAGCGGCTCCGCCTTCCAATCCTAGTATTTTACACTAATATGAGCCAATTACAGTATGTACAAAATGCAATGGCTAGTGAAACTGGCAAAATAAAAGTCACAAGAACTCCTGTAATGTCAAAACATTACACTATATACCATAATATTTCACCTTATTATGATTATTTTCACAAGGCGGTCTGTGTAATGCTTAACACCAAAACAAACGTAATACACCACTCACTGAGATGAAGTGAGAGAATCTGTCTGTAAACATTAACAAACATAGATACTGTATATAATTATATTCATCTATACTCATAAGTATATTCAAACCAGGAGTTGGAATGTAGAGTGGTCCTGAAGCTTTTCCCCCTTACTTTTTTTTCTTTTGGGGAAAAGCTCAACATGAAGACAGATGGTGTCAGGAGTGATCATTGGTCATGTTGGAAACAGAGAAAGGCAGGCTTTTCAGCTGATCAAACTAACGTTCTAACTTTCTTAAATCCAATTCCTTTTCTCATTGTTGATAAAAGGTATGCTGACAAGTTATGTCCCACCACTGTAAAAATATAAAATAAATGTAATGTAGAATTCTGGGCCCTTCAAAGGGCACTGGTGAGCTGCAGAGAACGTCATAGCAAAGGAGGAGGTATACAGCGCCAATGATGCCTGCTAGGGTCCCACACCAACAATCCAATCACTCTGCCCTCTCCACAGCACTGAAAAGGTGTTTACTGATCTGAAATGCGCCGAAACTTTTGAAATCTGTTCTGTTCTTCAGATTGGAAGGAAGATAGGACGGTTGTAGCCAGCAGGAGCACACATAACATGAGGTATAAGGAAAATCAAAGTCACTTTGAGTCATGCTGGCCAGACTCCGTATTGGGCTCCTCCTTGACTCTGGTGTGGCTGTGGGGCAGAAGGGGGTGCTGGGTGGGCCTGGGGGAGCTGCTCAGGGGGTTCAAAGGGTTGTGATTGGAGCAACAAAGACGCTCCTCCAGTGAGGAGACTGTGAGGGACCCTGCTTCATGCTCCGGGCAGAAAGATCGAGGGCAGAACTCACACAATGAAGAGGCTGGAGACCCACACACGCTGCAGTCGTGCCACGGACACTCCCACCGCCCTGCACACACACATTTTCACAGGACTATTTGTAAAAAAAAAAGGTTTAATTCATTGTTATTGCTATATGATCAAGGACACACATAAATTATTATTTTACACATTTTAAATAGCAAAATGAATCTGAAACAATTTAATGATAGAAACATGTTTGTTGACATCTGGATTATACATGCAGAGTGGATTTCCACCTCCTCAATTACCATAAATATCATTACAAAAAAGAGCAGTGCTACTTAAACTGTGCTGACAGACTCGCATACAGTTAGCTACAGCTCACTGTAGTAAGCAACAGTTTCTCTTTCAAAAATGTTGCCATATGAATATGCAACTCTGCTCATGTCACGTGTATCAGTTTAAGAAAAAAAGGAATGTAAGAGGTAGGTGAAAAATGAAATTAGAACCTAAAATGATTATGAAGATTGCAGAAACATGAATGAGATATAACTTTGAGTGAGTTACTGAGGGAGAAAAATGTTATAACATGATTAAAGGTCTTAAAAGATGATTTTGCAAAATATGTCTCCTTTAGATGGATCTTTTCTTGTATTTATATTGCATGGACACATAGAGGAATCTGGTGTGTTATTCTGACCGTATGGTGGCTTGGTGAGGCTGAGACACAGGAGATGGTAGGCTTTGGGACAGTCCTTGCGATCACACATGACAAGCTCCCCGGCTTCTCCACAACAGAAACATGAGTACTCATGGGACTGCTTTCCCTCAAGTCGCAGCTTCCGCTTCTTGGGTTTTAACTTGGAATTTTTTGCTTTCTCCTCTTTTTCCAAAACTAGAGCACTCTGGTGAAGAAATACATAAAATACCACACATTATATCACACTGAAAAAATGTATTATAAGGTGCACTATGTAAATATTCTGGTGGTGAGTCCTCCAGAGTGTTTTTTGGATGGAGATGTTGCCTGCAATGTTCCAACTTATGACATTAAACCCATGTATCTCGAGACAAGCAGGTGACACCACCAGGCCAAGTTAAAAGTCAGTTCTATGGAGAATCAACCTTGCTCATGGTAAAAATACATGTTTTTAAGGTATTTTTAAGCAGTAAAAAACAACTGCAATGTCATGACATCTTCATGGAGACAAGCAGGTAGCAGATCCCGAGAAAAGTGACATGATACTCCTTTAACAAGTTTACATTGTTTAATGTTAAATGGCTCTCACTGTTGGTTGCACCCCGAGGTATCCAGAACAGTTGTCTGATCCACAGTGACATGATGTCCTCCTGTTCCCGACGCAGTGTAGGTTATAATTGAAAGTCAGCTCTGTTCCTGCAGACACATCAGGCAGAGGATTACACATCTACAACATGTGATGTGTCCACATATATGACTCAATAGCAAAAGACTTTACTCACCAGCTTCAATATCACAAAGAGCAAAGAGCCCAATGCGCACATCTCCATTTACTGTCCATTTCTGAGTTTCACAGTTCGGGCTGCAGCTGTGGTTCATAAAGCGAGACGAGTTTCCTTTTGGGCCTGCATCGATCACACGATCCTGCAGCAAAAATAAAACAATAATAAAAAAGATTACAAGTAGCTCTATCAGTAGAATTATAACTTTAACATTCATCCATTGTTGACAATTTTATATGGGCAGAAGACCTACATATACAGGTCATCGTGGGAGAGTATAGATTACCTTGGTGAGGGTGAGCATGTAGAAGTTGGTCACATGATTTTCATGAGCTTGTTTGATTCGCTGTTGGCATTCCTCAGAGTCAATCACCTCTCCAACATATTCTGTCACAAAGTCACCCTTAAACAGGAGGAAACAGGAGTTAGTAATCATTATATACAGTATTCATTACACAGCTCTACAGTATGCGTACAGTAAAATACAAAAATCCTACAAGAGAAACTGATCAGCTAAAGAAGAGCTACAAACTACATGCAATAATGTGCATGGTATTAAGGTTCTAACTACACCAATCTAAATAACATTAACTGACCTCCAATACAAGGCATACTGGAAAATAAAGTTAATAAAAGTTAAGTATAGATCTACACTTCTTTCATGCAGGTTTAAAATATAAATCTGTAATTTCCAATAAAAATTGTAAAATAAATCAATGTAAATCATACCTTTCTCAGAGCCTGATTGGTTCGTAGGCCCCAGCCACAGACCTCAGTCTTAAACACTTCTGTCTCTGCATACATACGCTTAGAGAAGCACTGGTTCTCACAGCTCTCACCTGCAGGACACACCTGTACAACACCCCAAGCTTTAGTTAGCTTAGCTTTAGTTTTAATTTTGGCTCCAGAACAGACAAGAGACACTGACCTGTGGGTGACACTCATACTGCAGCATACGGTTCAGACACTGGGAGTCCAGACCACACGGGTGCTCATCAGTGGGCTTGCAGTTACACCGGGGAACTTCCGACAAATCTGCTACATGCATCTGGACTTTGCCCACAGGTTTATTCGACTAAACATAACAAAGAATATGATTTTTATAATAAATATAGTAAACTGAATGTACTACTAGCTACATCTAGTAATTATACACTACATTGTATTACCTTGATAAACTTGTATGGTGGGGGTTTGCGAGAGTTGCGTTCCTGCTCTAAGGCTTCTCTGCTCTCTCTTTGAGCCTTAAGTTCTTGAAATCTCCGCGCTGCTTCTTCAAGAGCTGAAGAACATAGAAATTATGATTTATAGGCACAGCAAAATAAAACAATTGTGTCGAAAGTAAAATGGTAGCATTACCTTTCTTAAATGTTTTATTGACGTTGATCTGACCAGTGACAAAGTTCTTATCATTATCTACATAAGGAAACACACGCCCCTGATTGATCCAGTAGTAGTCATGAGAGCCAAAGAAGAAGACTGGGAAGTCCCCAATGTCATGACGAAGGCTCTGAATGTTTGATGGCACCAAGCGAGGATTGCAAATCTCAGCTGGCCACCATCTTCAATAAATGAAAGACTTTTGTTAAATAATAAATAATAACACAACACACATTTATAATTTGAATAAATAACAGTTACTATAAACCATAAAAACATAAATTATATTGATATTAACTAATCAAAAAGTCTCTTAAATTGCGTATGACAGATTTTTATGATTCTCTGATTTTGACTTAATTTGGTGGGACTAGAACTATTAAATTTAAGTAACGTTAGATGACTCAAATAGCAATCTGATGACATCACACTCGGGAGAATTCTGTCTAAAGGTTAGGCCCAATCTACAAGAAAAAAACAATTTTTTTCTTTATCATTATTTCAACAAAATAAAGGCATTTCCTTAGATTTATATTTGTCAGATAATAATTTCTGTGTATATTTAAGGCAAAAAAAATGGAAAATGAGTGTGGATGTTTTTTGCAGAAGTCTTAAATATAATGAATTGTGTTTTAGTAAAATGAGTAGTCTAACCTGTCATAGGCACTTTAAGATTGATCTAATAAAATTATTTGTATGGGGTAAACTGTACATACCTGTAATTACCCAGTTTGACCCAGACAATTTGTTTGTAATGAGGTTTCCTCCCGGCTTTGCAGTCACTGCAAGACCACGGCCCGTCTGGCAGCTCCATCTCCAAACACTCCGGGTGGAAGGAGGCCGGACAAGAGTCACAGCACAGCAACTTGCCCCCTACAGTTGTGTAAGTGTGTTAATATGTGTGTGTGTGTTTTTATGTGTGCGTGTGTGTGTGTGTATATGTGCACAAGATTATGCATGTGCGTGTGTGCAAGTGTGCATGCATGGTGGGGAAAGGAAATGCAAAGAAAGGAGTGCATGATTAGGCAATGCACCTAAAACGTAAAATCCTCTGAATCTTATTTGCAGACATGACAATGCTGAAAAACAATAAAAGGTGTTTAAACTGTGCATTCAATGTTTGGGCGTTTGCTGCAATGAACAGACTGACACGTTGACAGTTTCTGTAAACAGCTTTGCTGCATGGTAGGCCCGCAGAGCTGAAAAAGCCTTATTGTGTACAACAGAAATACAGTATATGTCTGACAATCAGATTCAGAGCACTGTAGTGAGGCCAGCCTATGGGTTCATGCAGCAGCACAGGGATAAAGCCAGAGGTTAAAATAGGAATAACAAATTATTGGCAAAAAGCAGACATGCAATTTTGTCCATCACATATTCTACACAGACCTGCTTGTATGGAATCATATAGGGAAAAAAATATTTTAATTTTCTTCAGATTTTGGTCATAATAGTGACTGTTCCTTTGTGACCCATTGTAAAATAGATATGGTTAAAAAAGTTCCATTCAAGTCAGGTCAAAGCTTTAAAAGTTGTTACCAAATATAAAAAAGGCAAGGGAAAAAAGCTTGCTGTGATAAAGGGAGTGGGATTGGACAACAAACAAGGCCCGGTACGAGGCAACGAAGCAAAGCACTTCTAGCTGCAATAAGCTCCACAAAGCAGACAGGCAGAACCAGACCAGTGCTACAGAAAGAGCAATGCCAATTACGGGACCCCCATCAGAAAGACATCTCCACTAAAGAAGAATCATTACAGCTAAGCGTTTGTCACTTTGTCACCAACAAGAGCTCGTGATTCACAGCTAGATCAATGCAGTGCTTGAATCATCTTCATATTAAGTGTCATGCAAGAATGACTTTTAACAAATGATTGTTATCTGTCAAACAATGGCAGCTTTTTGGTATTTTTAAAGCTAAGAATGTGTCTTTGTGCTTTGAAAACACAGCCTTTTAAGGCCATTGCATAGGACAATGTGAAAAACATTCTTGCATCATGCCAATGTTCCATCAAAGTATCAAGGAACCTTGAAACTTTAGAATTTTGCTTTGCAAATACTGGGTTATTATGGGAGCACATTAGACATAAAGTAAAAAAGAAAAACTGAACAGAGCAGGCACAACAAACACAGGCCAGTTGGGCAAATAAGAGAAAACTGTTGAGTTACCTTTCCCAATATTCTTTTTGGTAGCTGACGAAGGAGAGGGAATCATAGGTAATTTCAACTCAGCACGATTTGACTCAGTCAGAAGGTAGTGGGACTTATAGGCATATGAACTTAATATGGTGTCAGTAAGGTCTTGCACTAACAGCCCTACACAAGACACACAGGAAGAGACGGAGGTGAGCCACAGTCAAACTCAAAAGTATCCAAAAATCAGAAATGAGAAGGAATGAACACACACAGCCTCTCATACTCTTCAGCAAACAAAAGAATGGTAAAACAACTTATCGTTGACACAAAGAGGCTCAACAGTTCACTCAACTTTAGTTTAATAGGTAAATGGCATATGGATACGGGAGACATTTAGGTAGAGAGCAGTGTAACAGCCTGTGCATTTAGGTGCTATTACATAATTTGAAAACATTTATTATTTTAGTATATTCCAGTAGTTGAGGATAGCTTACCTCTATCACACAGGAAGCACCAGCCCACATTGACAGGTGAAGTGAGGAGGCCATTCTTCTTGGTGCTGCTGTGGCTGCTGCAGATCATAATGTGATGGGTGAGGACCACACTCCCTGCAGCCACACAGCTATCTCCAGTGTGGTAGGCAACAGGACAGCGGATACAACGCATCAGACGACCTGGACAGACAATAATTGTTATGTGTTAGAGTGCAAATAACAAAGCCCCTCTGAAATACTGTGTATATAGTACCTTTGGTGGCTCGGTGCATGTCTCTCTCCAGGCAGCAGGTGGAACAGCAGTGCTGAGGGCAGCAGAAGCCCCCCTCTTGACTGTTGGTGGTCCCAGGCAGCTTCCGAACACAGTCCATGTGATAGTAACAGCCACATCCAGTCACCGAGCAGCGAGTGACCTCTGACCCTGCCGTTTTACAACTGAAACAAGGGTGATTGCCTGGAAAAAATAGATAAGTATATATGTAACATTAAATAATCAAAACATTTTATTAGACTTTTGTTAAGATCATACGAGGTTACACACCATTTTTGCATTCTGAACAGGTGAACCTGCCTTCAGGTAAAGACGTCAAACCGAGGCACTCTAAGTGAAAGTGTCTGTTGCAGTCACCTTCACAAACAACAAGGCCCTCTCCATAGACTTCACAGATCTACACAAACATACACATATTAACTTTAAACTGGTCTGCAAAACTTACAACTGAGATGGTTTCCTGAAGGACTAACCTGGCAGACCGTGTCACTTTTCCCTGTGCTGCTGTCCTGTCGAGATAAACCAGAATCCACCGACTGAGTGTCTGAAGCATCAGCATCTGCTGCAGCTGGACTATCAAGGCTCTTACCAAACAATCCCTGAATCAATGAGTCAATGTTATTTCTATTTTATATTGCATATTTTTAAGAATTACTTTATAATGAAAGATCGATGATACCTGGGGATCACTCAGGCCTCTGGAATCTGAGTCTGAAGTGTCTCTGTACTGAGAGGAAGTGATTTCAACATCTGTAGATGCTCGGCTTCTTTTCTTTAGGGGCTTACACGCATCCGAGATCTCACTCGCTCCTACAATGACATGAGAAGCATTAGCAGCAGTAAGTTTTCTGAAATATCAATATATTTACACAGGATTTTTGCAACGAGCTACCTTTTTGGGAACCAGTTTTCTGAGTTGTCTCTGGGGCCATCTCAGCCTGTAAAGACATGTATATTTGTAACATAATAATTTTAGATTATTATTGATGGCATTTAGATTATTATTGATGGCATTTGTATAATAAATTACCTGTTCCTTTTTTGTTTTCTTCTTAGGGACAACATCACTGCCTCTCTCTGACTCAGATCTGCTTCTTACTGACCGTCTCTGTAGCTTTCTCTCCTGAGAACCTAATTCACAAACAAAGAAATTCTCAACAATTTTTTTAATAAACATAATTTTAAAATTAGGATTAGTCATAAAAACACATATGGGAGGGCGTCACTGGAATGTACTGACCATGGGGACTGCTGGGGGGAGACCCGGGGGAGGAGCTTGGTTGTGCACATCCTTCTTCACTTTGACTCACAGGAGAGTCTCTCCTCTCATCAGTCTCAGCCTCCTCCTCTGCCTCTTCGCCATCCTCTTCATCCTCCTCTTCTTCGGGACTAGGCTCTGGTTTAGCCTGGCTGTCCTGCTGAAGACATTTGTAACTAAGACTTTAAATTTTCATTAGCAATTTCTATTAAAAAATAATTATTTACTAAGCATTTTACAGATGTTTGTTTGCTTTTTCATATGATGCCATTTTTGATCTTGGATTTATTGATACTCAAAATCTCACTGTTACTAACCTCAGGAGAACAGTAGCCCAGATCTGGCTGTCGGGATTCTTTCTCTACTGGCTCCTCTTTTTCACTTTCCTTTTTTGGGGAGGATACCGTTTTTTTCTGCAGAAGAGGCCAATCACATTTTGTAATTTCCACATTTAACCTTTTCATTGTTATGGAGAGAGGTAACAATTTTCTCGCTGCTGCAGTTTTCCAGGCTCTGACAGGTGGAGGGGATTCTTCTTGAGTTTGTCCATCTGAACTGGTTTTGTGGTTCGGTGATGCTGGCTCGTCCTTTTGACTGCCCTCATCATTTGACGATTGGTTATTGTCTGTATTTGAAATGCTGCACTGTCTACGAGGCTGCAGTCGACGAGGAACTGCCTCTCGGTCCGGTGACTTGACTACTCCGTCCTCCCTTTTATTCAATGATCCACTGGATCGCCGGGTGCGTTTTTCTGGTTTGATGTTTGGTTTTTTGGAGGGTGGTGCTTCATTAGGATCAGGGTCAACATAGATGAAAGTGTAGTTGTCAATTCTCTCTTGCCGTGTCATTTTAAAGGCATCTTCAGCATGGCCTACACCAACCTCCCATTGTGCACGCTCACGTTGAGGGATAGGCTTCAGGAGCTGTAATTAAATTTAAATTAACAATTATCTTTAATTGTAATCAGAAATCATGTGTGTGAAAAGAACAAATGTGTACATCTATTGATTAAAACATTATGTAACCCCATTGCAGAATGCCATAAGTAAAGTATCTGTTCTTGTTGTAAATCCATTTACCTTTTGTTTCTCCACTTGGTTTGTGGTTTTGCGCAGCGTTTCAGCTTGAAGATCATCAAACTGCTGCTTGCCCTGGTACGTAACAATCCTTTTCTCGTGGATCCATGCACGTTCAGCTACACTCCCAAAAAACTGAACATGATACTCCCTGTGACCTGTGGAAAAACATCAGGTGATTACAATCAAAATTAATAATCTAAATTACACAGAATTTAAGCCATAGTTAAAATGTGTTTGTTAATGTTGAGCTCACCTCTTGTGTTGATGCGGGTGTGAACCTTCATCTGTGGGTCAGACGAGACCATACAAGGCCACCAGGGATAGGTCCCAACCTTGGACCACACCAGGTCTCCAATTACAAACTCCTTGCAGAAGCCCGTTTCCTGGATCACAGAAGGGTGGTGAACTTTAACAACCTGAAACAAGACATTTTAATTAGACCAAAATAAAAATATGATTAAAATCTTCAATCTTTAATGACCTGTTGTGACTTTGCTTTAGGCATCTTTGGTTCAGCTTTGATAACTGTCTTTTGGGGCTTCCCCGGCTGTGCTGTGGGTCCTTCTCTTTGTGGGAGCAGGAGTTGAGTGTCCTCTGTCTGGCTGGTTGTACCGCTGTGTTTTGTACACTGGTCCAAGCTATTTTGCTGAACATGCTGCTGCAGCTTGGCGGTCTTTTTCCTCTTTTCCTTTTTCCTTTCATGTCTGCGCTGCATCTGACCAGCTGTCTTTTTCTGCGACTCCTTCTGCACAAAAGTGAACACATGCATTGAATATAGTGTGAGACATCATCTAATGTTTCACAAAAAATAACCTTCTATGCACAAATTTTGCCTTTCAGAAAACACTTATATTTCATTAGAAATCATTGAGACCCATGAGACAGATAAAAAAAAAAAAAATCATACTTAAATTAATATATTGTACCTGCAGCTCTTGGAGCAGATCTCCGCACAACGCCGACTCAAAGAGCTCTTTGCCATTCTGATAAGTTTTAATTATTTTCAGCTTGATCTCTGGGGAGCTGGTTTTCTTCAGGACACTACTGGGTGCATTAGCCAGTGCATGGGATGGCTGAGATGAGGGGGTACTGTCCACTAGGGAAGGAGGTGGACTGGATGAAGGCAGATGCAGGGGCGGCGGTGGGGGCAGAGTATGGCTCATGATGTGGGGTGTGTGGGGCAGGTGATGCTGGGAGGGAAGTGGTGGAGGGGAGCTGTGCTGATGGATGTGAGGTTGGCTTGTGTGGTAGTGCGAAGCATGGTGCGTATGGAGGTGGTGGTGATGTGACTGATGTTGGTGGTGGATATGGGAGTGATGTGTGGGCAGAGGAGGGGATACAGGGGACAAGGGTCTCTCCTGAAGACCAGGACCCCTCAAGACAGTCCCCTCCCCTGGTAAGAGGCCATGCTCTCCATAGCCTCGGATGGCTCCATAGCCATTCGCTGAGCCATTTGGAAACTGTGAGTACAAGGAAAACTTGGTCTGTGGCTCATAAAGGCCCAAACTAGCCGGGTAGCCATTGGGAACCTGAGGCATGTCCTCTGAGGCAGATGATGGGTAGGAAAACTCAGCATCCAGGGCAGTGTTATATGAGGGCCCATCCTCGCCAGGGTCACTACCAGTGTCACAGGTGCCTTCCTGTCTGATGTTTGCCGAGTCAATAAGCTGAGGGGGTTGCTGAATTGTATTTCCCATGATCCCTTGCATGAAAGAGAAGGAGAAATCCATTGTTGAGCTCCTGCATCCTTAACTGTCTTTTTCTTTGACTGGACCTGTTAATACAAAAAACAACAACATGATTATTTTGGGTAAGGTATCAGTATCTTAAATCAATATGGATGACAAGTTGAATGACAAGATGCATTGGTGTGTAGTTCACAGATTGAAATGTACAACCAAATTCTCATGCTCATTGTGCTCTGAACTCAGGGAGGGTTGGGTTTTTCCAGTGAATGGTTAGATAATTAAATGTGGTTTTGCATAGACCTTTTGTGTATCTATGGGAGCATAGATACGTAGGCTATAAAAAATAACACAAGGCGACTTATCAATGGTGTTCCTTATAAACGGGGCTGCCCAAAGCTGGCAGAGGGTAACTGTGATGAAACTGGCATATGATAATTAGCAGTCATTCACTCCACGCACATTACAAAATAATAACTTGTTGCCAAATGTTGGTAAACAAGCAGTTCTATTAGCCCAGACAACATAAGGGCGACTGCGCTGACCAAATGTTTCAGTGAATGCTCTTTTAGCTTTCTGCGTTATTAGCCTACCACAGCTACCTGGCATCAAAGGACCAGTCCTCAAATACGATATTGCTAGAAAGGAAACACGCTCCTAAAACACACTTGCAAAGTTAATGTGTAATACAGTTTATTATTATGTAATGCTTGGACGAAATTGTTATTACAATGTCGTACACCACACATTGGAGATGATTTTAAGCTAATGTTGCTAGGCTAGCGTTCCATTGCCAATATGGCTGCCTTTGCCCCTTTAAATCAAATTGTCTGGCGTGATTAAACCACCATCACGGGCGTTTTTGTGAAAATGTGACTGCAAACACAGAGCTGGTAGAATAGATAATGCATGTATAGACCGTGGTAGGACAGTAACATGCAGTAGTGGTTAGAGAAAACACGCTTGTGGCTAGGGTGAAGACCAAAGGAGCATAGAGAGCACGGATTGATGCCGAGCCTAGAGATGCAGGGGAATAAAAATGTCAGTACCTTCAGCGTGTCCCATTCTAAACACATACACCAGCCAGCACCGTTTCCTCGCTTATTGTAGAGGGGAAAACAAAAATGAAGATACTCCTTTTATGTAGTTAAACCGCGGGCCTTCCTTTTCGTTTTGGTTTTAACGCAATTCTCAACAGAGAGGAGGAGGGGGTGTTACGCTATTTGCTCGCTACCCAATCCCTTTGCTTGGCTCTTCCTCTATGTAAGGGACAAGAGCAATTCGAAAATATCTCCAATGTGATTTTTCAGCTATATTCCGACCTGTGCTTTATTCCTATTATCCTATCTTTCAATAGCTCAATCTAGTCTTA